>NC_142775.1:5060879-5233379 GCF_988280905.1 Pimephales promelas
TTTATAGCTCATTTCTATTTGAATGTTTAAACTCTTTAAAGGAGTAGTTCACTTTTAAAGAAACTTTTGCTGATAATTTACTCACCTCCATGTCATCCTAGATGTCCATGTCTTTCTTTCTTCAGTCGAAAAGAAATTAAGGTTTTTGATGAAAACATTCCAGGATTTTTCTCCATATAATGGACTTCAATGGGAACCAAACGGTTCAAGGTCCAAAAGACAGTTTCAGTGCAAACTACAAACTGTTCAAAGGGCTTTAAACGACACCAGACGATGAATAAGGGTCTTATCAAGCGAAACGATCGCTCATTTAATAAATAAACACAAAATTTTAAGTTTTATAAGCACAACCGTGACTCTCCTTTTCGAACTCGTTCATCAAAATGAACAAATCTTTTTGTCGAGTCATGACTCGAAGGGTCCTAGATAAGACCCTTATTCATCGTCTGGTGTCGTTTAAAGCCCTTTGAAGCTGCACTGAAACTCTTATTTGGACCTTGAACCGTTTGGTTCCCATTGAAGTCCATTATATGGAGAAAAATCCTGGAATGTTTTCATCAAAAACCTTAATTTCTTTTCAACTGAAGAAAGAAAGACATGGACATCTTGGATGACATAGGGGTGAGTAAATTATCAGCAAAAGTTTTTTTTTTAAAAGTGAACAACTACTTTAACTGTGTGATGTTAACCTAAAAGTGCGAGATTTTTAAATCACAATTCACTAAATACTGATTCAAAATCCATTGAGAAGTTTTGAAAAATCAGGAATTGTTGATTGTTCTGGAAGCCTGGAATATTTTTTCTTGAGTAAAATGAGAGCTCATTTTCTTCAGATAAGTAATGTCTTGTCTCTTAAGATGCAAATGTCCTGTTTACACCTGGTATTAAGATGCGTTTTGGTTGATCGGATCACAAGTAGACGAGAGACACATTCCCGTTCACACCTGGTGTTTTAATCCGTCTCTTTTGTCCACTTTCAACCACTTCTGTCCTGATTTCTTCAAGGTGAGTGTCTATGGGAGGGTAAATGTGTGGGATGGACATAATAAGCTTAAGCAATTTACATATGAAAACGACCGGAGACGACAGAAAAACATACGGAGATCATCAGCTTTAGTTTCTGCTTTGATAGACGCAAGACCAGCCGAACGCTGAGAGTGTGTGTTAGAAAACTGGAATGGTGAGAGAACATTGTGCTTGGTACATTTTTCATCTTCAAACCAAACTTGGGTCTTCAACAGTTTAAACCCCCATCTAGAGATCTTCCCATAATGTCACTCATCAGTTCATCATTAGACCAGTAGACGGAGAAAAGACGGTGTTTTGTGGCTGTTTGAACACATTCGATCACATGAGTGTTTACACTACGAAAGCAATCCGTGCGAATGTGTTTTCATCTCCCTCTGGAAGTGGTTGAAAGTGGACAAGCTCAAACGCTTTACACACGTTTACTCCTGTATTTAGTGTCGTCCACCTGTGATCCAATCGACTAAAACACATCTTAATACCAGCTGTAACAGGGCTTTACATAAAACCATTTCCCCCCAATTACTGAACAATGTTATCAACTAAAACCTTCTTGAAGCAAGAAAAGCAGTATTGAACGGATTTTATTCTTTTCTTAAACGACTGGTTTCAAGAAAGAAAGAAGAATTGCTATAGTGATTGTCATTAACCTTCATTAGCAGCTGAATATCTGATCTGACTGTTGAACTAAAGCTTCACACCTACAGTATTTAGCACATCGCTAAACTCATCAGGACGTCTACACACTGGCTAGATTAGCTTTGTGTTTGTACATTCATAGGCTTTACTCTCAGCACACATCTCAACCATTTCTAAATGAATGTGTTCGAAAGTAGAGTCAAAGAAGAGTCCGAGTCGAGTCACCATTACCTGAGTTCAAGTCAGAGTTGAGTCTCGAGTCCCGTGTTCGAGTCCAAGTCGAGTCCGAGTCAAGTCACCATTACCCGAGTTCGAGTCTGAGTCGAGTCACGAGTCCCGTGTTCGAGTCCGAGTCGAGTCACCATTACCTGAGTCGAGTCTCGAGTCCCGTGTCCGAGTCGAGTCCAAGTCAAGTCTCAGTCGAGTCTCGAGTCCCATGTCCGAGTCGAGTCCGAGTTGAGTCTCAATTCCCGTGTCCAAGTCGAGTCCGAGTCGAGTCACCATTACCTGAGTCTGAGTCGAGTCTTAAGTCCCGTGTCCGAGTCGAGTCCAAGTCAAGTCAAGTCTCAGTCGAGTCTCGAGTCCCGTGTCCGAGTCGAGTCCGAGTCGAGTCTCAAGTCCCGTGTCCAAGTCGAGTCCAAGTCGAGTCACCAATACCTGAGTTCGAGTCTGAGTCGAGTCTCGAGTCCCGTGTTCGAGTCCGAGTCGAGTCACCATTATCTGAGTTCGAGTCCAAGTCGAGTCACCATTATCTGAGTTCAAGTCTGAGTCGAGTCTCGAGTCCCGTGTTCGAGTCCGAGTCGAGTCACCATTATCTGAGTTCGAGTCCGAGTCGAGTCACCATTATCTGAGTTCGAGTCTGAGTCGAGTCTCGAGTCCCGTGTTCGAGTCCAAGTCGAGTCACCATTACCTGAGTTCGAGTCTGAGTCGAGTCTCGTGTCCCGTCTTCGAGTCCGAGTCGAGTCCAAGTCGAGTCACCATTACCTGAGTTCGAGTCTGAGTCGAGTCTCGAGTCCCGTGTTCGAGTCCAAGTCGAGTCACCATTACCTGAGTTCGAGTCTGATTCGAGTCTCGAGTCCTGTGTTCGAGTCCAAGTCGAGTCACCATTACCTGAGTTCGAGTCTGAGTCGAGTCTCGAGTCCTGTGTTCGAGTCCAGGTCGAGTCACCAATACCTGAGTTCGAGTCAGAGTCGAGTCTCGAGTCCCGTGTTCGAGTCCAAGTCGAGTCACCAATACCTGAGTCTGAGTCGAGTCTCGAGTCCCGTGTTCGAGTCCGAGTCGAGTCACCATTACCTGAGTTCGAGTCTGAGTCGAGTCTCGAGTCCCGTGTTCGAGTCCAAGTCGAGTCACCATTACCTGAGTTCGAGTCTGAGTCGAGTCTCGAGTCCCGTGTTCGAGTCCGAGTCGAGTCCAAGTCGAGTCACCATTACCTGAGTTCGAGTCTGAGTCGAGTCTCGAGTCCCGTGTTCGAGTCCAAGTCGAGTCACCATTACCTGAGTTCAAGTCAGAGTCGAGTCTCGAGTCCCGTGTTCGAGTCCAAGTAGAGTCACCATTACCTGAGTTCGAGTCTCAGTCGAGTCTCGAGTCCCGTGTCCAAGTCGAGTCCAAGTCGAGTCACCAATACCTGAGTTCGAGTCTGAGTCGAGTCTCGAGTCCCGTGTCCAAGTCGAGTCCAAGTCGAGTCACCAATACCTGAGTCTGAGTCGAGTCTCGAGTCCCGTGTTCGAGTCCGAGTCGAGTCACCATTACCTGAGTTCGAGTCTGAGTCGAGTCTCGAGTCCCGTGTTCGAGTCCAAGTCGAGTCACCATTACCTGAGTTCGAGTCTGAGTCGAGTCTCGAGTCCCGTGTTCGAGTCCGAGTCGAGTCCAAGTCGAGTCACCATTACCTGAGTTCGAGTCTGAGTCGAGTCTCGAGTCCCGTGTTCGAGTCCAAGTCGAGTCACCATTACCTGAGTTCAAGTCAGAGTCGAGTCTCGAGTCCCGTGTTCGAGTCCAAGTAGAGTCACCATTACCTGAGTTCGAGTCTCAGTCGAGTCTCGAGTCCCGTGTCCAAGTCGAGTCCAAGTCGAGTCACCAATACCTGAGTTCGAGTCTGAGTCGAGTCTCGAGCCACCAGTGCCTACATGTCTCTATATCAAATTTTGTATAACCTATTTATTAGGGGTGTTTTTCGATACAGCAAAATGAAAGAAATGCCAGAGAAATTTCCTATTTTTTAAAAGAAAAAAATATTTTGAAATAAGTGTGAGTTTTCCTACGTCTTGAAACTTTCAGTTTTATAAATGGGGGTAATCTATTAAAAATATCTTTTTAAATATACTATTTGAGTTTTGAAGTGCTGGAAAAAAGATGTGTGATGTAGGCTACATTTTTTTTTGCCAAACTTCCATGATTGCAAGTTAGTGTTACTACATTAAATCCACGATGAATGTTGCTGATCTGTGGACTTAAAACCTATAACTAGTTAATTCATTCACGTCAGCACTGTTTGATCGGTTAATAACGGAGAAATGTTAGTGCTTCTCACTAGATCTCGCAACAATGTTATATGGGCTCTATGCACGGCGGTATTTCCGGTGAAGCATTAGGGATGCTCGATAACTTCCGCCAATCGTAGAGTCCAATGCAATACCGAGAATTTATATTGAATTTTATACTCCATGGTTATAATAAAGAAACGTTAGTCACAAAAACAGACAAAACAGACACCCCTCGTTGTGTTTATGCTTCTTTTTAAAATTATATTAAATAAATATAACTATATAAAATTACATCTAAACGTATGTACGTTTCATTTCAAAAACGGGAGGACAGTAAATTTTGAAGATTCTGCCATAATCCCGTTTTCCTCGGTTTTCCTCCGCTTTAATCTCCACAACCGGAAATGGATGAGCATCCTTGCGTCAAATGCGGAATTTATGCGTGCATATAGCCCATACAGTGGCTAATTCAAATGGTTTGTTTGTTTACTGGATCTCTCTCAGCGCTGTAGTACTGTCGCTTGATCAAGATCGGCTCGCGCTGCACTGTTGTTGATGGTCCAAACTGATAACTGGTCTGTGAAGCACAAAATGAGTTTCATTCCGCTTTCATTACGTTTGCCATTTGATTTTGCACAACGTTAGGTGGTTGCGCCAGTGCAGATTATGGTCGGCCGGAAAAAGGGTCCAACTGTAATGGTTCGTTTTGTAATGCGAGTCCGAGTACGAGTCCAAGTCGAGTCACGAGTCCAGAGAATAAGGACTCGAGTACTCCATCACTGCGGTGTGCACACTCACATTGGCACCCTTTGTTTAGTCACAAGGCGTTAAATGTCGGCGAATATCACGCGCAAAATTTGTCCTGGTGTGAACAGGCCTTTAGACCCTCATGACTATTTCGAGTTTTTGAGGTTTTAAAGATAGTCCTAGTGACAGACTGAAAACTCACGACTACAGCAGATGGATAGGATATGTTCTAGATATACCACTGTTGTGTTGTATTGAGGAATGGGTTAAAACACTTGACTATAGTCTCTAGAGTAAGTGTGTGTGCCTGTCCTTGCTCTCCTGTCATGCGGGGGAGACGGGAATGTAGTCGAGTTGCGTAACACAATCGATCAGCAGAACACTGTGTGACAGCCAGAGGAAGTGAATGAGAACTTTATTTTAGATAGAGAGAGATGGAGATAAAGAAGCAGGACGTGCGTCTCTCTTCTTGAACAGCAACAGCACTAAAGCAAAGGCTAAACACAGAAATCATGACACTGGAACTGAGAAATATCGCAAGTTTTTTTTTTTCTTTTTCTTCTGAATATCAGCGTATTGAGCTGAACCTGTCTGTCACATGATGATGATGATGATGATGATGTGACACAATGGTGATTACCACAAAACTAGAAAAAATCTGGAAATAAATAGCCAATTTTATAAATATTAAAACACTCACGTTATAAATAGTATAGCTACAAAACATAAATATGCATATTAACATGACTTTAAGTGTGCAAAAAATGCTTATTAACATTTTCTGTGTAAAGTGACATCAAATTTTGTTGCCATGAAAACAAACCATTAACCAAAAATGATTTAAACTGCTTTATTTTCTCAAATAATACATATTTATAACACTTACAATTAGTTAACATTAGTTATTGTATTAACTAACATGAACTATGAGCAATACATTTATTACTGCATTTATAAAAATACAGTTGTTCATTAACTAATGTTAAAAAAACAACCTTTGATTTTAATAACGTATTAGTAAATGTTGAAGTTAATATTGACTAAAATTAGTAAATGCTGTAGAAGGATTGTTCATTCTTAGTTCTTGTTAACCAATGAACTTTATTGTAAAGTGTTACCACATATTTTATAGTCCAGTAGAAGTTTTAAAGCGGATTAACTTTAAGCTATTTAGTGTTTTTTACCCACTATGACACGTTTTATTGTTCATTTCGTCATGTGTTTTTTTTTATAGTGTTTAATCTTGCATTTTGGTCTTTTTTATGTATGCACTTTAGGAAAAATTATACCGTTCACAAACCAAAATATCCTTTTTATACCTCAAGTGAAAGGTTAGTTTGATGTTCACGATGTAATATGGACCGTCTCTGAGATGAAATGGTTGGATCTCATTGTTTTGTTTTTTTTTATGTGCGTGGTAAACCTTGCCTCCCAGTTCCGGTGTGTGTGTGTGATCATTCATCATATATGGTGCTCCGAGTGTGTTATCGCCTGCGCTGTGATTATGCATCACTCCGTCCTTATGTAACGTTATATAACATCGCCACCCACATCACTGCAGTGCCGAGAGAAGAGACTTTCTCAAACTTCACTGTGTGTTTCAGGGTTTCAGGGCACTGATGAAATGAAGCCGTTTCAGTGATCGAGTGAAATCAAATGTTGATGTTGCTAGCATGTGTGTGTTTGAGTGTGTGTGAGAGTGAAGAAGATAAAGGGATGAACGGGAAATGAGGTTATTATGCAAACTCAACAGCACATTTAACATTTTACATAACCAGAACGTTTTCATTCCAGTTTTTTTTTTTTTTTTTTGTTGCTAAAACGAGGCTTGTGTTTATGAGAAGTGGGTGATATGAAAGGAGACATTTCATGGCGATGCCATGCTTTTTTGCTTTTTTGAGATTAAAGAGTTCATTGTATTATAACTCACTTAAAATGTCCAGTCAGATCCTATGAGCATTTTTTGAGGAGTGAGAGAGTAAAATGCGATGTCTGCTCGTTAGGGATGGGACGGTATGAAAATTTCATATCACGATTATAGTGTCGAAAATAATCGGGATTATCAATATTATCACGGTTTTGTTAAAGATTCATGAAAGTGTTCAAAAAGAACTGATGCTCACACTGAAAACATTTCATTTCATTTTATAATTGAAAATCAACAAACAACAAATAAAACAAGCCTCTCTATGCAGTTTTTTAAGCAAGATTCTATTCTATGGCATTTACTTCTTTATAATGCCCGTCGTCAATAGCAACGCATTATTACACAGCGCACATCCATATCACAACGGACGCGCACTCTTGTTTCATTCAAATACAACTTGCCGTCTTGCGTCTCCGGTTTTTGATTGTATTGAAAATGAAATCAGAGTTGATTTATTGTTCACAGATTTGATAATATTGGTGTGATATATCTTGTCTGGACGATTGTTTTACAAAATTGATTTATAAACAGGTAAGATTTAAAACATTAGCTAATTTCATCATCAATTCAATATGTCCCCGTAATTATGTGGTAAAAATAAAATCGGTTTTATTCCACTTTCTACGAAATCCACTTGCTACGAACTTTTCTTCGCGGAAGCTTCACGTCTATTTCAAGTGAGTGACATAAAATGTTTCAACTCAAAACAACAGTTCATGCCCAATTGTTTCCCAGACGTAGTTTTGGTATTAAGGTCAAAGATACGGTCAAAGCCTTGCGGGGTGATGATCACACAAGACGACTCGGCAGATTTGAAGTGTTTCTATAGAGCTCCGGCAGCTGACGTCACGCAATCTAAACTCCGCCATTTTGGCAGGCAAATCAGGAGAGCGCCAGAGCGGCTATAGCAGAGATTTCGCTTGCGGTCGAATGATTTCGTCTCTTATCTATTTTAAAACAATACAATTTCAACATGGTGGACAGCTGCTGTGCACCTGGATGCCAGAACAGGCGGAGGAAAGCAAAGGGGAAATCATTTTATCGTATTCCTAAGGATCCTGATAGACGACAGAAATGGCTCACTGCAATAAAACGTGCTAACCAGCTCAACAAAACAGTGCGATGGGAGCCATCAAGCAATGGATTTCGCTTGTGCAGTGATCACTTCATATCAGGTATGTTCTTTCTAATGTAGCTAACTTAGCTAGCTAACATGTTGAATATTGTTTCTGACGATTGTAATGCCATTACGTTCAAGTTTTCTACCCTCTACAAAGCTTATATGCAACTAAATCTTAACTATGTGAGACTAGAGTTTACACGTCAGTGTGTAATGTAACGTATACATTTAGCAGCATATATTTGTATTCACTCGGTGAACACACTGACTGAGCGATTACTAAAGTTCATTGCTTTGTAACTTTCTATGTTAGTACTTGGGCTACTAAAGTGTCATAAATGAGTAGATGTTAATGTAACATTAGCTCTGCTAAAATAAGTTTAAGTTGTTGCCATTTTCTGTTTACTAATGTTTTAGGGAAAAAGAGTGACAACCCTCTATCACCTGACTTCGTCCCATCTATCTTCAACCATGTTCCATCCCCAGAGAAGAGAGGCAGAAAGCGGAAGTTAGATGTGTTCAATAGAAGACAGAAGAGCAAACTCCAAAGATTAGAGCAAGCAGCAAAGTCACCAGCTTCAGCCGTATCCCATTCAACAGTGTGTCCTCAAGACGGCAGCGAGCATCCTACTGCACACCAGGTGAAGGAATCAAACATTACCCACACAGAAATTGAAAATGTTGATCCTATTCATGAAGAAAAAGAGACATCAGCTTCACCATGTGATAATGAAAACTGTAAGAAATACACTCAATCTCTGGAAGTGGAATGTGAAGCTCTGAGGACTGAGAATATGTTGTTAAAAGAGAAAATAAACAGAACTGCACTGAATGAGAAAACTTTACAAAACAATGATAAAAAGGTCAACGTACTCACTGGTTTACAAACATTTTCATTACTGATGGCATTGTTTAATGTTGTAGCTCCTTATCTCAAGCCTAAGTCTAGCCTAACATTATTTCAGCAGTATATGCTAACTTTAATGAAGCTTAGAATGAATTTCTCTTTTGAGTTTTTGGCTTATTATTTTGGTGTTGATCCGACGACAGTTTCAAGGATTTTCAAACGCTGTATAGATGTAATGTATAGTAGATTAGTGCCAAGTCTAGTTATATGGCCTGACAGGGAATCGTTAAGAAAGTCTCTTCCATATGCATTTAGGAACAGTACCTTTGAAAAGACAGTCTGTATTATTGATTGTTTTGAAATATTTATAGAAAAACCAAGAAACTTATTAGCTAGTGCTCAGTGTTATTCAACATACAAGTCACACCATACAATGAAGTATTTAATTGCCATTTGTCCACAAGGATCCATTTCTTTCATTTCAAATGGATGGGGAGGCCGCACAAGTGACAAGTTCATCACAGAGCACAGTAATTTTTTAACCCATTTGCTCCCAGGAGATCTGGTTTTGGCAGACAGAGGTTTCAATGTCAGAGAGTCCATCCATACTCACCAAGCTGAACTAAAGATCCCAGCATTCACACGTGGGAAAAAGCAATTAGATCCTGTTGATTTGGAGAGTACAAGATGCTTAGCGTCTCTTAGGATACATATTGAAAGGGTTATAGGAGTTCTGCGTCAGAAATACACAACATTGCAAAGCATTATCCCCATAGTTTTCACTGACATTGACAGAGAAAACGACGTGACATACCTTGACAAAATGGTGAAAGTATGTTGTGCTCTTACAAATGTTTCAGAATCTGTTGTACCCTTTCAGTGATTATTGAGCAAATGTAATGCCATGCAACTGACAGTAGATGTGGTACTGAGCTAAATAAACCAATTTTTTATACATTTCTTGTTGCTTGTGACATTCATTTAAAAGAGATATTGATGTTTTATAAGTTTTATGTATTGGTGTTTTATTTACTTGAATTGATAATGATGTTTTATTCACTGCTGAACAGACAGAAAAACCATTACATGAAAGAAGGAGAGGGAGGAAGATAGTTCATTTACTCTTTCAAATCCTCTCACCACTCATTTTTCACTTCTTTTTTTGTGAATTTATAATTTTTTTGCAGCTGGGACATACCCACTGTTTAGGAATTCTTTTAATGCGAAGGCAAGATTGGTGAAACTTTTTAACTGAACAAAAACCTGATGCACAGACCAACATGTCCCCTACTTCAGGCTCACGACAGTAGCACCACTGTTGACCAGAATCAAATGCTGCAGCTGGCTTTGGAGCAGAGAAATACTTGCCTATCAGCTCTGGCATGATGCATTTCTTAAAAAAGTTTGTAGCACAAGCCAATTCTTTTTCAAAAAACGACACATCTGGTTTCACTCGTTCCACAAAAGGTGAAGCACTGTCCCTTTCAGTCCAAAGTATAAAATCGCAATAAGGTTTGTCAGTAACAAATAACTGCATTTGAACTTGATAATAATAGGCATGGTCCCGCTTCAGTCTGATGCTTCCACACTCATTGTTTTCAAGGCAAAAGTTTGGAACAGAGTTTGCTGCCTCGTTTACAGAGAGGTCCTTGGTACAAAATGGGCACTTAATTTCTATGACCCCTGAACCACAACAGCTGCAGGAAACATATCCATCAGGTGAGGCCCCAATAAAAGGATGTGAGACTGAAATCCGGAATCCAGCTGTTTCTAGCAGAACATCTGAGTGTGAGAGGCGATGCTGCATTTCGTAGTATTCTCGCGCCAACTCTTCATGCTTGCATCCCCATCTAAAAAAAACACATAAAATTGTTTAGATAACTTTTAGACAGTATTAATGTCTAACAGCAATGTATTAACATGAACATTTATCTTACGAGCCACAGGCTTTTGTGATTAAGCATTGTTATTAGGAGTGTAACAATATATCGTGTCCCTATATATCGCAATACAAAAATGCAACAATATTCAATGTTTGAATCTGAGATTATTATACAAGCCCAACTGCTAAAACTTCTCCCTGCATGGTGCTCAACTGCTAGACTTACTTGTTGCCATATCTTACCTTATTATCTGCACTTATAAATACCTGGTAGCCTCAGTGCTGAAGCTATGAGACTTTGGGTAGCATATTTTTCTTATCAGGGACACTGAGGGCTTTCTGACATCTGTCTTTGTGGCTGCTCTGAAGGTCGATGCTGTTATTCTACCACTCCTTTGATCAAACCAGATCCTAGACTTAGACTGTGCTCGAGTCTCCTCCTCTACAATATCACTCTGAAAATATGATTGAAACTGTTAGATAATACATTTTTGGAACATAACTTTAATCCTAAATAATGATGTACCTGTTCTTTGGTCACATTTATATCTTCAAAGAGTGCTTCTGCCCTGTCTTGTAATCCTTCTAGGCTGACCTCTCTTGCCTGCCTGTCATAAATAGTTGTGAGGGGTTCCGGTAGACCTAGCATAACAGTCTTTGGCACATAGGATGCTGCATATTCGCTGACAACTGAGAGGACTGCTGGCTTTATGATCTGTCCATCTTGTGTACAGCTTTTAGAAAGGCTGCTGTAAAGCTGGGCTTGCTCAAGATGGGTCAGAGGAGGAATAGTAGGTGGTGGAATAGTAGAGTGGCCTTTGAAAGAGCACTTTTTGCCTCGCTGTGTGTTGTTACAAATTATGTCTTTGCCTTGCTGATATTCCACTCTTTTCAAAGACTCCTCACTTGGTGTGGACCACTTGCACTTCTTTGATGTCACCGCTATCTCTTCCTCTCTGTCATTTTGCTGCCAAATACTGAACAAGACCGCTGACACATGAGAGCAGCACTCTCCTAGTCCAGCTGTGCAATTGCAGTGTGCTCCTAACACGACCCCATCGTTTCTGACCGCCACCCATGGCTTCAATGGAGGGTCATTTAGTTTTTGGGAATGTTTAACCTGTAGATTAAGCCATTTAATCTCACCGTAAAGATATAAAAGAATCATTTTACAATAGTGACAGTAAATATATATATATATATATATATATAATTATTAAAATATTATCAGTATACACATTATCCCATCAGTCACAATTGTGAATGAACATAAAACAAAATTTTTCACACTTTCCATAAACATTCTTTTTATTTTTTATTTTATTGATTATTTCAATGAGAAACTAATGACACATCATAAGGATATTTTCATGTCTGGGAAAAATTGGGGTTTAAAGGGTAAAGATTTCATGACATTTATGGTACTCAGTGAACTATGCTAAATGACAGCTGAGGTCGATTACGTTAGGCTTAGCTAACAACACAGTTGATTTACCCTTCCAATGACGACCGAGCAGGATTTAGCTGGCAGACTCCAAAGTTGAATATTCGTCACAAAATTTGATTGTGTCCATTTGTACCCCTCCAGGCTTTTGTAGGCTTTTAAAGACTCTCCGGAGTAGGACGAGGGAAAGTTGATGAGGTAGTTGTAGATATCAGGATACTGCAGGTCAGGAAAGCTATCAGTTTCTTTATCATTACACATGAAAAGCACCCCGGGGGCATTATAGGGATCTGTTATATTTAATCTATTAAGTTTTGTTATGTACAAGTCTATGTCTTTTGAATTAAAGTGCGCTGTGAACTCTGTTGCCTTGAAACTCATCCTGCTGTCATTCATTCATTCATTCGCGTCCCAGTCTCGGACCGCCTCCTGCCTGCCAATATGGCGGTATAAACAGAGTAGGTCACGTGACGTCCGGAGCTCTATTGCAGTGACGTTTTGTTCGGCAGACAGGGTGACCATCCTCGATCAAGTTTCCCTCAGGACTTTTGTAAAACCCAAAATATGACCACACCTCAGATTTGGTCCTCTTAAAATGCTGAAAAATCTCCTGAGCACGGTCACTGCCTTCCACCATTCCTTCTCGAATAGTAATTTAAAAAAATATTGCGTGCTGCGCGCCTGCGTCAGACTGGCCGACAGGATTCAGTGAGTTATTAAAATCGCGATAATCAAACACGGTTTTAATGATAATTACATTTTAAACGATAATACTAACCGTCAGTACATTTTATCACGGTTTATCGTGAAACCGGTTATCGTCCCATCCCTACTGCTCGTGTGTAGTACCTCCTGCTCTGCAGACACTTTGGAAGAAGATTTTAACAATATCTCGTCGATTTCAGCTGTGATCTTCACTATGAATAGGTGTGTGGGTAGGACAGTAAAATTACGATATAGACTTTTCAATTTATTAACACTTAACCCACAAAAAGTCGTCAGAGCTTGTACATCCAATCAAACTCAAAAATAATGTATGCTAATATTACTACATATTTTAAGGTTCAATTTCAATCAATAAAGGTTCATTTAATAAACATTTTTGTTGCAATAAAGTGATTTAGATTTTGATATCAATGGAAAATTTGGGCCCCGAAGCAGAACCACTAATGATTTCGATTGTTTTACGATTAGGGTAATCAATCAATTTCACTGAATAATTCATGTGAGTGCTTTTGCTTGAAATCACTGCTTTTAAATCATCTATAATGTCGTACCCCAAGTGTGATACTGTAATTGTGATTTTATTTTATGGCGACAACACACTACTAACTAACTCAACCAGGCCCCATTATTTAAATGATGAACATCGTGACGTTTGTCAGGAAAACTCAACACTACATGGAGAGGCGTTTCAGGGAGTTCAGAAACACTGACACTGATTATGAAGAATAACTCCCTTTGTAAGTTTGCAGAGCTTTTTTTCATGCTCTAATAGCAACATCACACACTAAAGAAAGCTGAACATTTAAAAAGCATAATAGGACCCTTTAATTAAAAAACCTTTAACTGTGATAATGATGCAACATATGATCAGCATATGATGTGTCCAAATCTCTCTCTCTCTCTCAAATTCATATCTGAAAATGATCTTTATTGGCATGAGAATTGTATCAATGTGTTGCCAAAGCATTTCTAAACAAAAATTACTGCAAATCATCATACATGTACATAATATACATACATAATTAACCTTCAAATGGTCTTGGTTTGCTGTTTACACTTCTGGGCTTCGGGGTCTATCCGACCCCAACTATTGATTGAGTAATTGTACAAAAAATATACATTTTTAATCATACAAATAATATATCATTTTTTTTTCTTTACTTCTCATCTATTCATTAAAGCTACACTGTGTAACACTTTTAGTTTATTCTTAGCTAAAAACACTCAGTTCTTTCAAAAATATGTATATTTACTTACTTAGTATTCTCGTGAGTGTATAATATGCCATTGAAAATACATACGGATAAGGGGTTCGCCATGTTGCCCCTACATCTTGAAAGTACATTAGCCAAAGAGGGACATACCCGTTAATTCAAGCTTCGCCTTTCGCGTTTACGTTTGCGTTAACACTCATGGACGAGGTCGAACTGGAAGCCTTGTTCATCTTGGACCACATTGACCACCGTAGGAGTTAAAACGAAATCAGAATTGAGAGGAACAGAAACTAATATTCACTGGATGGTCATATACCTTTTCACCACTAGATGGAGGTAAATATCACACAGTGTAGCTTTAATGCTGTGTTTTTGGAGATATAAAGTACTTTTGTATCCATATACCACACAATTCCTCAACAACACCATTAGCTTTCCCAGACAGCAAACTGACATTGAATCAACGTGGAAACGACGTCTCTCATGACATTGAAACAACGTTGATTTTGCTCATCGAATTAACGTTGAACCAACGTCAGACGCGGCATTCTTCAAAGCTAAATGAAAATCGAAAATTGGTTTGCTTTCATAACGTTGAAACAACGCGTTGATTTCAAGTTGATTTTCCGTTAGTTTTGAAAGAATGACGCGTCTGACGTTGGTTCAACGTTAATTCGATGAGCAAAACAATGTCAGATCAACGTTGTTTCGATGTCATGTTTCCACGTTGATTCAATGTCAGTTTGCTATCTGGGTTAGCATTAGCATATGAAATGTTTTTTTTTTTTTTTTTAATGATGCATTGCATTTATGCTGTAGTACTAGACCTTCAATTCTGTGTAAAAAAAAATTCAGATTTATGCCAGATTTTTTTTTTTTTTGTGTGACACATGAAGAAAATATATTTAGTTTTTTTTTTTTCACATTTCCTATTCATTTCAATGTGGGGTCATATTGACCCCGAAGACCAGAAGTGTAAACATTTGTTTTACACACCTTCAGAACAACCGAATCAAGTGTGTGTGTGTGTATAGATAGATAATGTATGAAGAGTCACGAAATCTTATTCCACTGAGATGAAGGGAACCTTTTTTTTATTAAGTAAAAGTCGATTCAAGTCAAGGGACCCCATGACCCGATTGAGGGTTACGTAGAACAGTTTATGAACATTTCAGAATTCTGTGAACAATTTAGAATTCAATGTTTGTGTGTGTGTGTGTGTGTGTGTGTGTGTGTGTGATTGAGTGAGTGCATCACTGATTAGTCGCTGACTCTCTTTTTGTAACGAGTGTATCTTGCCGTTAGTATGATAGATGCAATCTCTTTTTTCACCTAATCGATTTTGAAATTATGTTTTTTTAGTTTAATTTTATGAAGTTAGGGCAAAGTATTTCACATTTTTGTGTAAAATATTCCTCTGATGTCCTCATGGTTGGGACGGCTGGTGAGGAAGTATTGCTCTGTCTCCACTTCTCCCTGCTCACAGTACAGGCAGATCTCGATCTCTCTCTCTCTCTCTCTCTCTCTCTCTCTCTCTCTCTCTCTCCATCATCTTCATCATCATCATCAGACTGAATGAGGGATCCCACAGACAGATGGATTTTGACTGGTGTGGTTTTGGGAGAAGAAAGGAAAAGCCTTGAATTATCCATTCTTCTCCTCCGCCCATTTATGACCATCGTTTTGAAAAATCAATCTAGTCAATTAGAGATCAGACAGATCAGTTCCTGCCAACACACAATCTGGGACTGCGCTCCTCGAAGCGGCATGTGTGTGAAATGACCCGGGATGGCATTGTGAACACACCTGGTACAGTCTTGTGTGTGTGTGTGTGTGCGCAGAGATAGGCCACTTTCATCTGAGCTCCAGCGGTTTCATGTTCTCCGTCTCCGTTTGGCTTATTGATCTGGAAGCCAGAGGCGGGAGGTCTCTCTACGTTTGGGCACTTTACTCTCTGTGCTGGAGAGAATCGAGTCCTCTATTGATCAAAGAGACGTGTGTGTGTGTGTGTGTTGGCGTGTCAGGATCCAACATACTGCTCTGAGAAGAGAATCCAGCTGAGATAAGAGAGGACGATTGAGGTAGAGTGTATTCGATATAATTAAAATTCTGTTCAAACTTCACATTGAAGAGTTGAGATTTGAAGAGCTTCACACATGGTCAATTTATATAAAAATAGATCTCTACGTTTTATTAAAGGGATACTCCACTTTTTTTTGGAAATAGGCTTATTTTATAACTCCCTCAGGGTTAAACATTTGAGGTTTACCAGTTTTCGAATCCATTCAGCCGGTTTTCTGATATTTAGAGGAATATCAGTAACCAGACAGTTTCTGGTCTCATTGACTTCCATTGTAGGAAAAAATATATACTATGGAAGTCAATGAGACCAGAAACTGTCTGGTTACTGATATTCCTCTAAATATCAGAAAATCGGCTGAATGGATTCGAAAATGGTAAAACCCAACTGTTTAACTCTGGGGAAGTTGTAAAATGAGCCTATTTCCAAAAAAAAGTGGAGTATCCCTTTAAGAGCGGGAATGGTGCTTGCCCATGCAAACTATATTAAAAAAATGAACCTCAGAAACGCACCCATGTCTTTCAAAACTTAAGCCTATTCATCATCCTGGCCGATATATCAGTGTATCACTAATGTACAGAATAATGATAATAGCACATAAACCGAGACTGTCCCACACACTCTTCTTGAGAACGACCCAGAGTCGTCTGGCTGATGCTGTCGCTGTGATTTATGATTGGAGAAGTGTGTCCGTGTGTGATTGAGACGAAACACTCGCGCTCGTTTGTAAAGCAGGAAGTTGATTTAGTTACACACAGTAAACCTGATGTATCCAGTGTCCAATAAGGACATTCACTCCACTTGAATTGGGTTTAAATGTTATTTATGGGAAATCCATTTCATTGAACAGTAAATGTGACATGAAATATTGATTTGAAATCACTGGCATGATACAAGAGATGTGATACCAGCACATTTAAGGTGTAGTTAGGAAATTGGTTGGTCAGTTCAGCTTCAGGATAGATAAAAACACATTTGACCACAGAATGATGCGATTGGCCAATCACAGTCGAGTATTCCAGAGGGCCAATGGTAGCTATCGAATGGCAAAGGCTGTGAAGTGATGAATGTCGGCCAGTGTTTGTAGTGTCACACAAACTCTTTAACACAAGTCTGAGTGCATTTAACATCTTCCGGTCCAAATTTTCCAGCAAAATAAAAGTTTGATTATTTTACCTTTCAAAATTGAGAATGGAAATACATATTTTTTCTTAAAATCTTGATTTTAAGAAAATCTTATTTCTTCATTTTTATATATGTATGTATATATATATATATGTGTGTGTGTATGTATGTATGTATATATATATACGTATATATATATATATATATATTTATATTTACATATATATATATATATATATATATATTAGGGCTGTGAAACGATTAATCACGATTAATCACATCTAAAATAAAAGTTTGTGTTTACATAATATATGTGGGTGCACTGTGTATAATTATTTTATATATATATAAATACACACACATGCTTGTATATATTTAAGAAATATTTTCATGTATATACTGTAAATAGATTAATATATAATTTATATTATATATAAGTATAAATATTTAATATATAAATAATATTTTTTTCTTAAATATACATGCATGTGTGTGTAGTTATATACAAAATAATTCTACACAGTGCACCCACATATATTATGTAAACACAAACGTTATTTTGGATGCGATTAATTGCGATTAATCGCTTCACAGCCCTAATATATATATATATATATATATAGTATTAAAATATGTATCATAATATTATTATGGTTAATGGTTGATTTGAAAATGAATTATAGATGTGTGTAAAGATTAGTAATGCACTGTTAGTACTTTTACAGTTATAACATATTAATAATATTTTTTCTGAAATACATATATTTTTGGTTTCACAGTGAAATATTTTTATAGTATCTTTCTTTAGTATACTAATAATTATTATTATTCTTTTATATTGATGTATAACCACAACATTTTGCTCCTGTACAAGCAATCACAGCAAATCTGGAATTTTTTGAAAGATTTTTGTATCGCAATTTGATTTTTGTTTTTGCCCAAATGGTGCATCTCTAGCACATAGTGTGGGTTGTGTTTATGGTACATTCATGTGCTTTTATTAGAGGAAAATGAGCTCAGAGCTCATCCGTGACTCATTCACCTCTCATTACAGTCCCACTCCTTATCTCTTGCTCTCTCTCTCTCTCTCTCTCTCTCTCTCTCTCTCTCTCTCAGCCCACTCATGCGGTGGATTGGGGGGTTGGTTGCTGTAAGGTGGGGTGAGCTCACGGATAAAGCTCTGCTGGGATTGGCTGATTTGAGCTGTGTAATTCAGTGTGACTGTGTTTGGGTCCTCCCTCTCTCTCTCTTTGAGGCAGCGCTCCAGTGAGGATATCTTCAGTTCGCAGGCAGGACAGGATTAACTCAACAACTCATCTCATCTGCATATAGATGCCCAGGGAGAAGCTCTCTCACACACACACACACACACACAAACTCTCAGGGCTTCATACATCCGTGGAAAGGACTCTATTTGGACTAATTGGATGTTCATATTGGTGATTGAATAGATTTTTTTCAGCATCAGATGTCCGGCAGAAGATGTAGTAGAGTCTGTTAGAAGACCTCGGAGTTGCGCAGAGTTTATTCGTTCGGGGTGTTTGGTGCGAGATGCCGTCCCGCGAGTCCTACGTGGTCCGTAAGCAGGACAAGTCGCTGGTGCACAAGGCCAAGGCCGAGGGAAAGGAGCAGGGCATGGTGGCGGCGGCTCTGGGGATGAAGATGAGTCCTCAGAAACCTCCCGCCACTCTCTGGCAACCTCTCAAACTGTTTGCTTATTCGCAGCTCACGTCGCTGGTCCGGCGAGCCACGCTGAAGGAGAGCGAGCGCGCGCCCAAGTACGAGAAAGTCCACAACTTCAAGGTAAGGTCCTGCTACAACTCACTGGGTCGTTTTACTAGAAATGATGTTGGAATGAAAAAAGGTAACCCTCAAACCGTATTCGCTTTATAGCCCTTAATCCTGTAATTGTGGACAAATGTGGTCACAGAGGTCCTAATCCTAATTTTTATTTATTATAAATGTTATATCACTGTCTTCGATAAAGTTTTGTCTATCCATTTTTGGTGTTTTCTTTTATTTTGGGGGTATTTTTGAATTTATTTACTTCAAAAAGTACCATATTTTCTACGTAAATTATTCTTATTTTTATGTTTTATTTTTTTAATTACATTAAAATATCATTCCAATAAGTTCTTAGAGCTAAAACCTAAAGATGAAGTGACTTTGCTGTCACCTGGTGTCTTATTTTGGCTTATTTTAGAGTGCTGCAAATTACAGTTTTTCCCATTCATTTCTATGGGTGCCCATTTTTGACCCAAATATGACCCAAAGGATTTTTTTTCACCCACTTAACATTGTAGAATTGAGTCCAAAAAAATTGTGTGTGTTCAGGAGGCAAACTTAGGAAAAGGAGCCAAGTCTCTTACCGCTCAGATCAAGGGAAGAATTTTTAAAAAAATAAATCAAAACTATTTTGCCCACATTTGTCCAGAATACGGTTTTAGGGTTAATGTAAAACGGAATTTAAAGTTTAGTTTTGTTACTTGATTGGGTTTTTTTTCTTGTTTTATGTATAAAGCTCACTTCTTTGAGTTTGATTTGTGCTTAAAACAATAAAGAACTAAACTATTTGCTAATGGGATGAGAAATGGAAATGTTTTTTGGTATATTACCAATAAATAATAATTGGTAATATTATTATTTGTTGTGTATCAACATTTGTTACGTATTCCATCAAAATGCTCCGCTCTTTTCTGTGATTCATTGAAATATTTTGTAAATGTTAAGTTGTTGTGACATTAGAAAACAACAAAAAAGAATACAAAAAAATGTTGTCCAATTTTTTTTTTAAGTTTATTTTTGAATTAAATGGGATAAGAAAATAAACTTAGTAATATGTTTGGTAAATAATATTGGTATTATCATTTGTGGTGAATCAACATTATGTTCTGTCATAATTTTTCGAAATAATTGAAATGTTTTGTACATTTTAAGTTTTTGTGACATTATAAAGGAAAGCCACAAAATTTGATAGAATTTGAAGTTAATCTTAATTCTTAATAATTAAAATCTTAATTTTTCTTGTTTCATGCATAAAGCTAGATTAATTAAGTTTAATTTCTGCTTAAAACAAGAACAAAAGCTATTTGCTAATGGTTAAGAAAATAATATTTTTGGTAAATAATGTTGGTAATATTATTATTTGTGGTGTATCATCATTTTTTTATTTACTAATGGTTAAGAAAATAATATTTTCGGTGAATAATGTTGGTAATATTATTATTTGTGGTGTATCTTCATTTTTTAATTAATTAATTAATTAATTTATTTATTTATTTATTTATTTATTTATTTTTGCATTCTGTCAAAATGGTCTCAATTCTGTCTCAATTGGACCATGATTCATTTAAATGTTTTGGCAATCGTGTAATTTTTTAAGCAAATATGTCATAGGATGTTATGCAAATTCTCCCCAAATGTGATTTAAACCCGTCCCGAGGGGTGTGTTGTTGCCGTGGCAGCGGTGCAGGTTTCAGGAGACGTTGGAGGAGTTAACCGTGAATCTGTTTTAGGCCAGAGGTTGGGAAAAACAAATGGAATAAATGCATCTTCTGTTTGTATTGGAGAGGAAGGGAGCGCGAGGGAGGTTGTGTGGGGTGACAGATGGAGAGATTAGGAACTGATAAAGGGATGGTAAACAGCAGTGTTTCCTCGTTCGGCTTGAATCATGAGCAGATCCTGCCGTCCCGTCCCGTCCCGTCTCCCGCCTCGTGTTCTGTAAACCTCACAGACTGCTGACTCCACAAACACCTCTTTCTCTCACGCCTGCTTTTCTCCTGTTTGCCGCATGGTTATCCCCCGTTCGAGACGCTGGTTTCATCAGCAGGACAGTTAATAAGAAGTTATTTTGGTTAGACACATGGAGATCATTACACACTAAGCATTGCATTACAGTAAATAAACCCATGTACAAGTATACAGTACAGTCAAATTCAACATTATCAGTTTATTCACTATAGAATATGACAATATGACTAGACCCTCACACATGAATGATGTTGAATATCTGATGGCTGTTACATTTACACTCTCAGAAAAAAAGGTACAAAAGCTGTCACTGGGGCTGTACCTTTTCAAAAGGTACACTTTTGTCCATTTTAGGTACTAATTTGTAGGTTTTATGTGCTAATATATACATTTTATGTGCTAATATGTACATTTTTGGTGCTAATATGTACATTTCAGGTACTAATATGTACATTTTAGGTGCTAATAGGTGCTAATATGTACATTTTAGGTACTAATATGTACAGTTTAAGTGTTGATATGTTAATTTTAGGTGCTAATATGTACCATTAAGGTACCAATATGCACCCTTAAGGTACAAAAGTGTACCTTTTGAAAAGGTACAGCCCCAGTGACAGCTTTTGTACCTTTTTTTCTGAGAGTATAAATACAAACTTACATAATAGCAGTTTAGCTCAAACTATCATCAAGCAATGCTTCATGTCAGTCTGTGTGTAAAAAGCTCGCATTAGTAATTACAGAAAACACACTTCAGCAAAACGTGCTCAGCTCAAAGTGAATGAATCATTTTTGGTCCCAAATGTTACTGGTAGTCACTGTGTGAATCATTTTTGGGTATAATATGTCAGTTTACTTGATTTTTCTATCCTCACTTACAAAATGAACTATAGTGTCCTGAACACACTATTAAAAAATATTAAAAATGATATGTTGTCCGAATAATTTTTGGTTTGACTGTATAAGAAATATATGGAAATGTTTTAGGTAAACTGATACCAGCGACGACACTTACAGTTATGAATAAGAAACAAGGCTTTCTTTTGATAATCAAGCTTTTCTTTGTCCTCTTTTCCATAAAGCGCTGAAATCCCCTCAGCTCTGTAAATATGAAATCTGTTAAATTCCTCAGGCCTCTTTTATATGTAAATAGGGCACTTCTCACGTTGATGTCGGTTTGATGTACATGGATTTCATCATCTACTGTAAGACGGCTGTGGTGTTGCTGGTGTGTCCCGTACGACCGCATGATTGGGCGAGCTGTAACCTGGAGAGAGCGAGCAAGAGAGCAGGGCTTTCCTCTCTCTCTCTCTCTCTCTGATTAATTGAGATTGGATTAATCAGAATGAGCTGTGACCGCTCACGCATGTGTGTGTCCCGCAGGTGCACACCTTCAGAGGGCCACACTGGTGCGAGTACTGCGCCAACTTCATGTGGGGACTCATCGCTCAGGGGGTCAAATGTGCAGGTAAATCAACACAGACACACACCATGCAAACATGTTCTTGCTCTCCACCTATTTCCACAGTTTTTATATACAGTAGTTATGTTATGATGTAGTTATTATTAGAGTTTCATTTTATTACTTTTTATAATATGTATTGAATATTTACATACATTCAAATTCATATATATATATATAGTGCATATATATTATTTTACACAGGAGAACTTTAAAGTTTCCAACTATCTCATTTGAAATTTGAAGTCGTTTATTTTGTCTGAGAATGGAAGAGAATTCCAGATTCCAGTTCCAGATTTAATTTTTTTTTTTTTTGTATTTTTTTTTTTACTGTGAACTCAAACAGAACCTCCTGAAGTTTGGCTATTTATCATTGGAAAGTATTACCTGGATGTTCTAGATTTCCAGATTTTTATTAATAACATTATTATTATTATTATTATTATTATTATTATTATAGGCGCTTTTCAGTGAAAACTGGTGTTTTTTTATTTACTGACAATGTAGATGTGTCCAAAAAAGTTCAGCAATTAAAGTATGTATAATATGTCGTAGATAATATATAGTATATCACTGTCATGCGTTCTCATTGGTTTACGCTCTTTTGTTATGGGTCGTCATCGCTGTCCTGTGTTCTCATTGGTTTACACTCTTTTGTTATGGGTCGTCATCGCTGTCCTGTGTTCTCATTGGTTTACGCTCTGTTGTTATGGATCATCATCGCTGTCCCGTGTTCTCATTGGTTTACACTCTTTTGTTATGGATTGTCATCGCTGTCCTGTGTTCTCATTGGTTTATGCTCTATTGTTATGGGTCGTCATCACTGTTCTGCGTTCTCATTGGTTTACACTCTTTTGTTATGGATCATCATCGCTGTCATGCATTCTCATTGGTTTACGCTCTTTTGTTATGGGTCGTCATCGCTGTTCTGCGTTCTCATTGGTTTACGTTCTATTGTTTGGGTCGTCATCGCTGTTCTGCGTTCTCATTGGTTTACGCTCTATTGTTATGGATCATCATCACTGTTCTGCGTTCTCATTGGTTTACGTTCTATTGTTTGGGTCGTCATCACTGTTCTGTGTTCTCATTGGTTTACGCTCTTTTGTAATGGATCATCGTTGTTCTGTGTTCTCATTGGTTTACGCTCTATTGTTATGGATCGTCATCGCTGTCCTGCGTTCTCATTGGTTTACGCTCTTTTGTTATGGATTATCATCGTTGTTCTGTGTTCTCATTGGTTTACGCTCTTTTGTTATGGATTATCATCGTTGTTCTGTGTTCTCATTGGTTTTACGCTCTATTGGTATGGATCGTCATCGCTTTTATGTGTTCTCATTGGTTTATGATCTATTGTTATGGATCGTCATCGCTGTCCTGTGTTCTCATTGGTTTACGCTCTTTTGTTATGGGTCATCATCGCTGTCCCGCGTTCTCATTGGTTTACGCTCTTTTGTTATGGATCGTCATCGCTGTCCTGTGTTCTCATTGGTTTACGCTCTATTGTTATGGATCGTCATCACTGTCCTGCGTTCTCATTGGCTTACGCTCTTTTGTTATGGATCGTCATCGCTGTCCTGTGTTCTCATTGGTTTACGCTCTGTTGTTATGGATCGTCATCGCTGTCCTGCGTTCCTATTGGTTTACACTCTGTTGTTATGGACACAAATACAACGTCTTACCAGTTCTGTCAAACAAAGTATTAGATATGACTGACAGATATCGTAAACTAATGAAGACGGAGAATTTGAGTGTGTGCTGCCATTCTCAGCGCCGCCCATCAAAATAAAAGTCCCGCTTCCAACACATCGGCCAATCAGAAACACTTATTTACCAATGCCAATATTTTAAAAATACCAAATATCGGCTGATATGTCGGCCTTGGCGATATATCGGTCGACCACTAGTGTGTGTGTGTGTAGAGCTCATATAGGTCAGTGTGTTCACTCTGGATGAGGAATATGTGAGTGCTGATTAGCGTGTGGAGTGCACATAGCCTGGCCTACATCTGCGAGAAACAGACTGTTCTGAACACTGGCATCATGATGAAAGCAGACAGATGAAAACTTACTTATAGGTTTCATTCTTTATTATAGCAGACATGATTTTAAAAGAAAATGTCCATTAATTGTGTTTTTAGTGCAAAAAGGGTATTTTTAAATACACATTAGGAGACACATTATCTCTGTTGAATTCAGTCTTGTTCTTCAAATGAATGTTATTGTGGTTGGTCGGTTGTGTATGTTTTAATGATTTATTTATACGATAATGTGAGTGACACATGTGTTTTCATGAACTGACTTCATGAATAATGCATGCAACTATTTTGAAAGCAGCTTGTGTTCAAAATCCCTTATTCTGAGACCCTTTTTACGCTACTTGTATCCACCTCCTTTTCTCACCCTTTCTCTCTCTCTCTCTCTCTCTCTCTCTCTCTCTCTCTATCTCTCTCTCTCTCCCTCTCTATCTTTATCTCTCTCGCTCGCTCTCTCTCTTTCTATCTATCTCTCTCTCTCATATATTCTGTGATGCCACCAGAAACTAGGGCATTGAAATCTCATTTGATGTAGAGATTTGCATTCAGTGTTGCGATCTGACATGCTTTCTTCTTTCTTTTGCTTTTTGTCTGAGAGAGTGAGTCTGGGAGCTGTGTGCTGGGTGTCTGCCAGCCCCAGTGCCCGGGCATGTTGTGCCACATTGCCTCATGAGAGGATAAAGACACACACACACACACACACACTCGGCCCAGGCCATCATGGCAGAGGCTGAAAACAAAGCTGGCATGTCTTTATAATGAGAAGAGGGGCTGAGAGCTCTTTACACACACACACACATTGAAATTCAGGGCTCGTAGCAGCACTGGGTCACACGGTGTGTGAATTTCAGGAGACTGGAACACTTTCACAGAAAGAGAAAACACCTGAATAAAGCCCAAGATATTTGCTTTATAACACCTCTGGGTTACTCTTAATTTAAGTCATGCATGTTCTTACTGCATTAGGTTCATAATGCTTTATAATATGCATAAATTAAATGATTGTAACCCCAGTTGCATTTTCACATGATAAAACCTGAAAATGTCATGAGATAAATGCATTAAAATGCATGTGTATATTGTAACTGTGGCTTAAGCAAAGTTATTGACTCTGGTCCATTGAGTTATTGGAAATGAATGTGCAGATGATGCAGTTTCTCCTTGGGCGTGCATTCAATTTCTAATCATTTGAGGGAACGAAATCATTTACAGTAGATTATTATGTCTTTTCTCAGACATTGTGAATGCATTATAATGCATTTTGCAGGTTATAATTAACTAAAACTTAAAGTCCCCCTGTAGTCAACCATTTTATCCCTTAAAACTCATCTGTGTAATTCACCAAAATTACATATTTAAAAAAAAAAAATTCCTTAAAAAAGTCTGTCTTAAAATAGCTTGAATGTAACTCTACACCCTTCCCTCATTTAGTATATGCGGTTCTATGAATATGCAAATGATCATTTTAAACTAAAACGCATATGGTACTATACTGAACTATACTAAAAATGATAGACGCATTCAAAAAAAAAAACTTGGAAAAATTTAAAATGACAAGCAAACAACTACATTACTAAAACTAAATCTAAATAAAAAAATCGAATTCAAAATATTAACTAAAACTATAATACTGATGCTATGATGCTAAACAATTAGTATAATGCGTTTTATATACTGGCTTTAAATAAACCCCCTTTTTTTCATCTAATAATGCTCACAATGAAAATCTATTATATTTGATCAGTCCCGACAGCTTAAAGGCAGAGGTGTGTTAGTTGTGTACGGTGATGAACATGGCCTCAGCAGACCTCAGCTCACGCACTGAACGCATTAGAGATGTGCCCTCTATTAGCGCCTGTCTCCTCCGCTTATCATAAACCTCGCTCTTCTTTTTCAAAAATAATTACAGTTCTGCATGGCTGAAGTCTCACGACGCCAGAGCCGCTCAAGGGGCCGTTTTTAATCACACGCCGCAGAATCTTTACAATAAGTGTCAACGGATCATTCACTATACACTCTTTAAAATATTGGCATCGCAAATATTCGTCACGCTAAGAAAATAATGGTTCTTTTGAGATTCTTTAATTATTTTTTTTTTGCATGCAATGATTTAGATTAGACTTCATTATAATTCCAGGTGTCAAAAGAAGAACAAATCTATTGCCACATTGTTTTGAGATTAAAAAAAAAATGAATCCAGACGCCAGCTATAGATTATATTTTGGGGATTATATCATATGATGTTCAGTTTTTACATCCTGACTTGTTTATTTGTTTAAAAAGACCATAATATGTTCTTTCAGACAACGACTTGAAATCTTTATCTTCCATGTGTTGTGTACGTTGTTTGGTGTAAGCGTACTCATAATGAAAGACGTCTGAAAAGACTAGTAGTTTAGCATAATATTATGGTTATGGTTTCTTTAAAAAAGCAGTTCAAAAATAGTATTTTTTTAAATAAAATTGTCCACCAATCGCCAGTGTGGTTTAACTAACATGCCGTGAACCGTTTGTTGTCATGTGACAGGAGAAATAAGAAACAATGCCGTAGAGAGAATTTAAAAAAATTCTAGAAAATAGCACATAATTTGACTTATGACATCATAACTTTATACTCACAATCGAAAATATCATGGTTTGTAAAAGAAAAGATAAGCTTTTACGTTTATTGGGAAAAAAGTGCAGTACACATAAGTCATTAAACCATTTTTTTCAGGAATATATGAAATTAATGTGAATACAAAGATTATATTTCTAAGAACATAACACGTGCATTTTAATATAGGTTTTAGCTTATAATTCAGGGACGCACCGATATGAAAATTTTGGCCAATACGATAACCGATATTCTATATTTTAAAAGCCGATAACCGATATTCTATGTTTTAAAAGCCGATAATTTATATTTTGAAAGCCGATAAACGATATTCTATATTTTGAAAGCCGATAACCAATATTCTACATTTTGAAAGCCAATAACCGATATTCTATATTTTAAAAGCCGATAACCGATATTCTATATTTTAAAAGCCAATAACCGATATTCTTCATTTTAAAAGCCGATAGCCGATATTTTACATTTTGAAAGCTGATAACCAATATTCTATATTTTGAAAGCCGATAACCGATATTCTGTATTTTAAAAGCTGATAACTCATGTTCTACATTTTAAAAGCCAATAACCGATATTCTTCATTTTAAAAGTCAATAGCCGATATTTTACATTTTGAAAGCCGATAACCGATATTCTATATTTTGAAAGCCGATAACCGATATTCTATATTTTAAAAGCCGATAGCCGATATTCTATATTTTAAAAGCCAATAACCGATATTCTTCATTTTGAAAGCCGATAGCCGATATTTTACATTTTGAAAGCTGATAACCAATATTCTATATTTTGAAAGTCGATAACCGATATTCTGTATTTTAAAAGCTGATAACTCATGTTCTACATTTTAAAAGCCAATAACCGATATTCTTCATTTTAAAAGTCAATAGCCGATATTTTACATTTTGAAAGCCGATAACCGATATTCTATATTTTGAAAGCCGATAACCGATATTCTATTTTTAAAAGCTGATAACCGATATTCTATATCCGTTATCGGTTATTCTATATCGGTATAAAAGCCGATAACCGATATTCTATATTTTCAAAAGCGGATAACCAATATTTTGTCTGATAAATGTAAATTCTCATTTTAAACTTTTGAAAGTCTGATTAGGAAAACAAAACTCTCACCAGTAAAAGCCATGCCTCAAGCACACTATTATAATGTTTTTATAATAATTGCATATAGACTACATGACAGACTTGTTACTCTGCACTGTATTTTCTTTTTTCAAGTGATTTCTATCATATTTCAAAAAATTCAAAAGTATCACGGCGAACAGTGCACATCTTAAGTGTCTTAACTGAAAGAAATAATCCATTATTTATCAACTTTAATAAATCGACCAAATTTTCTTAACGTGGGGATAACAATAACATTAAAAAGAGCAAATATTGTCCGATACCGATATGGTGGCCGATATATCGGCATCCCTATTCCTTTAAAACATGACTTCAGAATGACAGTCTGGTGGTTTTTAAATTTTAAATCTTAAAGCCAGTCAGAGAGCAGAGCATTTGGCCCATTTACTGCAGAAATGAGGTCTGGTGTCGCCCACAGGTCTCTCTCTCTCTCTCTCTCTCTCTCTCTCTCTCCCTCTCCCTCCTCCAGGTCACGTTGTTGTCTCTCACACTGAACTCATCTGCCCTGAGCTCTCTCTCTTTCAGCTGCTTCTTGTCTCTATTTTCCTTGCGTTCTCAGTCTTCCTCTTTATTTCTATCTTCATCCATGTCTCTGTGGGTCTTGCTTTGAAGCAGCTGGCCCATTTAGGAGGCCACATTATATATTAATCAGCTAATTTGCCTACATTTGCATATGGCGTGTGCGCCCTGGAGTCTGTCTGCACTGGTTGCATGGGTGCAGTTGAGGGGGTTGGTTAGTGTTTGCTGTTCAAAAGAACCAAGTCAACGCTGATATGTGATATTTAATATTATTAGGGCTGTCAAACGATTAATCGCGATTAATCACATCCAAAATAAAAGTTTGTGTTTACATAATATAAGTGTGTGCACTGTGTGTAATAATTTTGTATATATATAAAAACACACACATGCATGTATATTTAAGAAAAAAAATATTATTTATTTATAAAATATTGATATTTATATATATAAAATAATTATTCACAGTGCACCCATATATATATATATACCGTATATATATATATATATATATATATATATATATATATATTTTTTTTTTTTTTTTTTTAATTTCTCAAGTTCATTTCCCAGAAATTTGTTTGAGAGGCCTAACATAACATTGGCTCAACCAATAGCATGAGTTTGGGGGCGGGATTATCTATTTGTCCCACCAATGGAAGACAGAGGGAATGTTTGAGAAAAATAAAAAATTTGTAATTCAGGCTCATTTGTGAAGTGAATCTCATTTTACAGTGTCCTTGTTACATGTGAAGAGTTCAGATGCAAAAGCCTCTAAATGCCATTTGAAATTTTCTTGTAGAATGATCATTTTTATCAAGCTTGTATATTTAAGTTTAGTGATTTCACTTAAATGGCAATGACGATTGCCTATTAATTGGTATTTAAGTGAAATTACTGAACTTAAATATACAAGTTTGATAAAAATCATCATTCAAGAAGAAAATTTCAAATGGCATTTAGAGGCTTTTGCATCTGAACTCTTCATGTACTCACCATAGTAATAACAGTAAATAAACATAATTACGTGCAACTAATCCTGACCATAACCCTATAGTAAATACATGTAGATTATTAGTATTATTACCCCGTACTTAAATATATAATTACACAGTAAGTGTAACCCTTGGTTTAATATTTGTTTCTATATTGTACTTAAATGAAAAAATTTTAATTATGTCATCATTTATTCACCCTCATTGTTTCAAACCTGCACTACTTTCTTTCTTTTGTGGAACGTAAAGAAAATGTTTTGAGGAATATCTTTTGTGGAGATCAATATTCACCCAAAATTGTCTGGTTACCAGCATTCGTCAAATATCTTCCACAAAAGAAAGGTTCGGAACATTTTTTTATTTTTTTTTGGCTTGACTATCTCTTCAATTAGCTCTTTATTTCAGGATCCGATGTGAATAACACACACTTCACTCCTCCAGGGTCTCGGAGATGTATATTTGTGGCGTATGAAGCTGTTAGGTGCCTGAAATTGCTCATGCATATTTTATAAGGCACCATTTGTAGTCCTGGCATGTTCTGTCATCAGCCAAGGTGACACCGCTGAAATCCCCGTCAGCCAATCAGAGCGGCTGACATCACTGATCAGGGGTCGGGAGAGGTCACTGATTAAGCAGAATGAAAGCTCAGCATTCTGCGTAATTTAACTACAGCAAATCAACTTCAGGATCAATAAGATCAGCGTGAAACTGCACACTCCGGACACTTATTCAGTCATTTCAGCACGCCGCATTGATCGCTTCATTTGCTCATTTATTGACCTGGTATTGTTTAGGCAGGAGTAATGGATCAAACGTGTGTGTGTGTGTGTGTGTGTGTGTGTGTTCCTCAGACTGTGGGCTGAACGTCCACAAGCAGTGCTCTAAGATGGTGCCGAACGACTGCAAGCCGGACCTGAAGCACGTGAAGAAGGTGTACAGCTGTGACCTCACCACACTGGTCAAGGCCCACAACACCAAACGGCCCATGGTGGTGGACATGTGCATACGAGAGATCGAGTCCCGAGGTGATCGCATCACACACTTTCATCTAGACTGAACACAGATCAGGGGAGATAACACTTCTATATATCTAGACACTGTCTTTAACTAGTATGTACTTGCATTAAAGCAATAATTGTTAGGTTCAGTGTATTGCTTGTATTGATGTTGTATTGTAAAGCACTTGAGCTGATATTGAGGTCAGCACAGGTTTGGTGTGGGCGAGAGACGCACAGAAAGACTTGAACGAACAATAACACACACATTTATGCCAAAATGTCAGTTTTTTCGAGTATCCTCACAAGAACAGTCTTAAATGAGTTAAATAAAATCTTAAATGGAAGTAAATAGTGGCGAGAGAACGAGATGCGCGAGATCCTGTCAGCAGCGGCGGATCTTAAAGTGACAGGAGCCATTAATTCTGTCTGTCAGTAAAGACAGAGGGAACAGAAAATTACTAACTGCTCTTGACTAAAGAACGCTTGTAGCTTTGATAAGGATTAATCTATATTTCATTTATAATTTATGCAGTGCGGACTGTTTTATAAACTTATTCAATTTATTACAGGTAAAAATGACATTTATTATGGGTTTAAGTGAGGATTGTTTTAACCCTCAGGTGCTCTTCGTTTCTGATCTTCCCGGTCAGAAGTGACCGGACACCTAAAAATTAAATTTCCTCCATCCCAGTAAAACCAATGCAATTTATTTTTGTTGTATAATATTTATTCTTATTAATTTAGTATTTTGAGACAATTTGATTGAATTTATTAATATTTATGCAATATTTATGGTCTATTTTTGCCATGGAAAATATATATATATATTTATATATACAGTATATATATATATATTAACTTTTTCAAAAAATTATTAATGCAGTATTTTAGTTTTATATAGAGTCTAGGCCTTCAGAAAAAAAAAAATATTTTTTGAAGAAAATTAGCACCATCTGTTTACAGTATAGAGAAAAAGCGTAGAATCATGGTATAACCACTAGATGGCATGTTCAGCTCTCTGTGGAGAGGCATGTGAATTCCCCAGATGTTTATGAACACATTTTTTGGGGGGGTGGATTTGAATATATAGTTGAAACAATCTCTAAAACTATTTCTTATTAAAAGAAAAAAATAATAATAAATAAAAAATTGTGAATTTTTGTTTTTTTGTCAATTTCTCATTCATTTCCTATGGAGGTCATTTTTGACCAAAGACCACAAGTGTGACTATTTTTTTAAGACCAATTAGCATGCTCAGATCATGACCTCAATTTTTTTGTGTGTTCACATACATAATGCCATAAAAGTCACCAAGTTTTGTAACACTCTGATGAAGCTGTGATTTTTAAAAATTCAAAACATACTTTTTGTAATGAAAATGTATTGGTGTCTATTTGTATAATAGTGTGTTTGTATGTGTGTGTGTATGGGTGGGTCTGTCTGTTTTGCACTCTAGATGTTGTAGAGTGTCACCCCTTTCCTGCGGTGTACTTTTTTATAGAATTGTGGCTGATTTGTAGATTGTACATACAAAAATTCAGAGATTTTTTTTAAATTATTATTATTTCCCATTCATTTCCTATGGGTCGGTCATTTTTTACCGAAGAGCACTAGTGTGACTATTTTTTTTACGACTACTTAGCCTGCTCGGATCATGACCTCAATTCTTTTTGTGTGTTCACATACATAATGCCATAAAAGTCACCAAGTTTCGTAACATTCCGATGAAGCTGTGATTTTTAAAATTTCAAAATAGAAAATTTTTCGGTCAGAAATGAAAGTTCACTTAAATTAAAAGTTTTTATGTTTTTTGAAGCCTAATATTTAAAATTTGGGGGGAAATCATTTTCATTGAGACATCAGTAGCTATAATATTAGTGATACTGGCTTTCATTCATAAAAAAGATGGCATTAAGATACAGCTGTAATACTTGAAAATAAATGGTGCCGCAAAAGCGAGTGAATTTTCTCATCTTTGCGGTCTGTGATATGAAGAGTGTGCAAAGTAACATATTTTAGCAATTATTGTGAAAGTGAATGGCACACAACAGGCACAATACAGGTATAAACATGAATATCTATGGGTACAATATGCGTCACATGACTAAACTTACATCATCGTCGACACTGCGAGGCGAAAACAGCGTTTTCAAGTGTTTTAAAAAAAGAAGCGTTGTTTTTGTTGGTATAAATGCCATCTCGGTCTGGACGCACGGCCAAAACCGAGAGAAAAAGATGCGTTTAATAAACGGAAACGTATTAGTGTGGACAAGGCCTAAAACTAACTATTAAAAGGAAGCGCTACTCATTATTACCTCGGCCATTGTTGCATTTTTATGTGGCATTGTGTGTACTGTAATACACGTCTTAATTGTAATACAACTGTCTTGTCTCTCAGGTTTGAAGTCTGAGGGTCTCTATCGAATCTCTGGATTCAGTGACCTAATCGAAGATGTGAAGTTATCGTTCGACAGAGGTGAGTGTGTTCAGCACTGATCCGTCACGACCCCCACATGCCTACACACACGCATCTGATCCTGATGAATGGCATACACATGCTCACTGCTGCTTTTTGTAGGTCACCCTTTGTCTTGCGTATAGAGCCGTGGGTTTATGTAATGTGGAATACTCGGAGCTGCTTTATATGTTAAAGTGGCACATTTGTGGGAGGATTTCCGCCCATCTGTTCATATATTTATAAGCATTACTGTTTCATAATGACTCTTAGATGATGCAAGGACAGTGAGAGGGAATCAAGCTAGAGTGGAAAAGACTATCTGGTCCCTAAAGGTTTCTACTGCAGCTTTATTTCTGTACAGATTCGGATGAAGGTTACACAATATCCTGTTGGACTAAAAAAAGATCCTGTAGGAATTTCAGTTTAACAGTGATTCCTGTTGCTTTTTTGTTTGTTTGTTTATTTAGAACCCTTCATCCTTTTTGTTAATTGAAATAAAGCTGAAATTAAATGTACTATAAATATTCGATTAAAAACGTGTTCTCTGTTGTGCCGTTTATCAAGAACAAATGTGGGGCGGGGCTTGATTTTGTCTGTTGGGAATTGATTGGATGGTATTGGTTTGCTAAATTATTTTGATTAAAGATTATTGGCTTAAATATATTAGGCAATATATAGCTTATTTTGTTTAGAGACTAATAACTCTTAAATTTACTACGTAGATGGGTGAAGAAAGCAAATGTACTACACAAGGATTGTCACTGAGAATAAGCTACAATTTTATTTTATTCTTTGTTGGTGTTTTGCATTTTTCTTTGGTTTATTTTTTTTCTTATCATTAAGGGTTTCAAGGAAAATTAGTTATGACTGTCTTTAAACATGTATATGTATGCCCTGTCATACTGTGAAGAAAAAAAAATATATATATATATAAATGAAAAAAAAAGATTATGAGGAAACAGAATTAAAAAAATAATGTGTACGGATAAATCATTTATAATAAATACTGCAATAATGCATTAAAAAAGGGGAAAATTATCCATTTTGATTTCATGGTGACTTTAAAATAAGTTACTAAGTACTAAACGTATTTAAACAATACAGCTAAATAGATATATTTGCAGAAATGTATACAAAATGACGAGATCATAAAACAAAATGACTAAAACTTAATCTAAAATGAAAATAAAATACAAAAAAAGTCTCTTCTGCTCACCAAAGCTGCATTCACTTGATCAAAAATACAGTAAAACTGTGATATTGTGAAAATATTATTACAATTTTCTATTTTAATATATTTTAAAATGTCATTTCTGTAATTTATTCCTCTGATAATGTTTTTTTTTCTCACACAAATATTAAGCTGTTTTCAATATTGATACTAACATCATATTAGAGTGATTTATAAAGGATCATGTGACTGGAGTAATGATGCTAAAAATTCAGATTTGATCACAGGAATAAATTACATTTTATCATATATTCAAATAGAAAACATTATCTGTTATTTTAGTGGCATCTTCGCACTAAATTACTGGCAGTATCACAAAGCGCAAGAATCCTCACAGCCTCAGATTAAGAAAGCGTTAGCTGAATGTCTCGGTGTTGTCCCAATGTGTTCAGATGGAGAGAAAGCAGACATCTCCGTCAACATCTATGAAGACATCAACATCATCACAGGGGCTCTTAAACTGTACTTCAGGGATCTTCCGATCCCCGTCATCACGTACGACGCGTATCCACGCTTCATCGAGGCCGCCAGTGAGTCGCACGCCAGATCTCTCTATCAGTGAATGTGTCTTTCACACACATCCGAATCTGCAACCCTGTTACCATTCTGACTTCTGGTAACACTTTACAATAAGGTTCATTGGTTAACAAGAACTAAGAATGAACAATACTTAAACATAATCTTAGCAAGTATTAATTTCAACATTTACTAATACGTTATTCAAATCAAAGGTTGTATTTGAAGAGTTCAGATGCAAAAGCCTCTAAATGCCATTTGAAATGTTCTTCTTTAATGATGATTTTTATCAAACTTGTATATTTTATTTCATTAATTTCACTTAAATAACAATTAATAGGTAATCATCATTGCCATTTAAGTGAAATCACTGAAGTTTGATAAAAATCATCATTAAAGAAAATTTCAAATGGCATTTAGAGGCTTTTGCATCTGAACTCTTCATTTGTTAACATTAGTTTATGAACAAACAATGAACAGCTGTATTTTTACTAACAAAGATTAATAAACGCTGTAACAAATGTGTTGCTCATCGTTTAATGAGCCTTATTGTGAAGTGTTACCAATTTTTGCATTTATTTATGCACTTTTCGTGTTTATTTGATATCAGGGGTTTTTTTAAGCTTTAAAATCGCCCCAAATTTTAGTAACAGGATTTGTACTCCACAAATACAATGAACCGAAAACACATACATCACATTTGATATCGTGTGTTGAGTTTAGTTTAGTTCTGGCGGTTTGTGACGCGTTTGCTTGTGTGTGTCAGAGCTGACGGACCCAGACGAGCGCCTGGAAGCTCTTCATGAAGCGCTGAAGCTGCTGCCTCCTGCTCACTGCGAAACACTGCGCTATCTAATGGCACATCTCAAGAGGTGAGGAGCTGTAGTAGTCCAATCATTCATCTGTACCATATCAGAAACATCGCTCGCGAGGAAATCGCGAATAAAGTATTTAAAGGGATTCTTCAGGATTTAGCATTATGCTTTGTATTGTTAGAAAACCTGTAGTATTTTCGAATTACCGTGCTTTCCACCCTCATATCCCCCTGAGACGAGATATTTATGCATTTTTTTGTCCTCTGATGACACAAAAATCTTCATTTTGCATCATCAGAGGATTGTTTGTCCAGAGGCTAACGCCGCCTTCACACTGGCAGTTGAAATCAGCTCCGTAATACGCAATACGTTCCCAACGGACGTCGTACTACACAGTGAAAAGCGTCGGACGTGGGTAGAACAAAAATGGCGGTTTGATTGTGTCGGTTCTGTATGATCTCTCTGATGAGGGTTATGCTGCGTGAGGAAAGTTGCTGAGGACGTTGACATGTCAGGTCGGCTAAAAAAGGTGATATAGTGGTCAATAGTTCAATGTCTACCGTCAATTTAATTGTATTAACTGCCCTTATAAACGTTAGAAAGTCGTGAAAATAAAAAATGACATGACAACTTATCGTTATAAAATCATTATTTATTTTATTAAAAGTTAATAATTCAGGTTTGTTTATCAGTACCATAGCAACGCTCAACTTCCGCTGGAACTGTCGGATAGGAACCGTCAAATTTTCAAATTTTTGAACGCATCCGGATGACCAACGGACACGATTTTCTTCGCACCGCACTCGGTCAGACCCGTTTCGGACCCATTCGCATGCGGTCTGCGAATCTCCATAGGAAATGAACGACTTCCGGTCGTTTCTTGGCCGCATCGGAGCTGATTTCAACTGCCAGTGTGAAGGCGGCGTAAAGACTACAGTCAGTAGTAGGGTCTGTCCCGCATGTTCTCAACCCGCCCATAGAGGGCGATCTCACTCACAGAATGAACACATAGTGTCGGCCATCTTTTTTTGGAAGCTAAGCTTGCAGGCTTTTGTTCTGTGGAGAAAGCTGGACAAAATAAGCTCACACAATTTATATGAACGCGACCGAAGACCACGGAAAAAAGTACGGAGATCACCAGCTTTAGCTTCTGCTCAAGACCAGCCGAACGCTGAGAGTGTGTGTTAGAAATCAGCAATGGTGAGAGAACTTTCGAAATTGGGTCTTCAAGAGTTTAAAAGCTCTTCCCATAATGTCAAGTCGTCCTTTTGAGATCCGATCGAGTAAAACGCATAAACGGGGTCAAAATGCGTGACCGTTAGAGTATGTGCTTTTTAAGATTGCACTGTGTCACATATTGTGTGTGTGTGCAGGGTAACTCAGAACGAGAAGGATAACCTGATGAACGCCGAGAACCTCGGGATCGTGTTCGGGCCGACTTTGATGCGGGCGCCCGATCTGGACGCCATGACGGCTCTGAACGACATCCGCTACCAGAGGCAGGTGGTGGAGGTCCTCATCAAGAACGAAGACATCCTCTTCTAGCATCACTGAACCCACCACGATCTTTTGTGTGGACTTGAATATGAAGGACTCTTGTACTACAGTATTTTTTTGGAGCAGTTCTTACCCTTCTTCTCCCTGTCCGACGGGTGATGCTCCTGTATCTTGCATGTCTTCCTCCCCATTTTTGTCGGGGGTCGCTGAAGCTGGAGGGGGCGGAGCTCAAGACAGTGGGCGTGGCCTACTTCAGCATTATCATGGGATGGTCGTCTCGTCTGCCGCTCGAGTCCGACAGATCGCACTTCTGTTACAAACGGACGTTTTTGTTTTGTTTTTGTAAAACATTGTGAATTTGATATCGTCAATTTTGGGGACACTTTATCTGAAGAGCCGGTGACGTTGTTCAGGCGTAATAATCTCTTCATTTGATGCATAAACTCGTCAGACAATCCTCAGTCATCATTCATATTGCTCTCTCTGCTCGACTATGAGGTTTGTGATTCGCGTATGCTATGAATGTTTCTCTTCCATGAGATATGTATGACTCTGCAGGTAAAGTGTCACCAGTGATTCTTCAAAATCTGTGATTTGTTTTTATTTTTTGGTTGTTTTTTCTTTTTTTTTTTAATTCCTTGCGTCAGGTTGATCTGACTCTGTTCTGCCTTGACATGCCGGACCTCTACACGAGAGTCGGACGAATTATTTCTACTGTAGACACACGTTCAGGAAGAATATTTGCATTCCGTGTACATTTCATAATCCTTGATCTAGACTTGCCTTTAGAAATCCTTCTTACACCCTCAACATGACTGGTTGATGTTTTTGGTTCTGTATGTGTTTTTTGTATTTGATTTGAGCATGAATAAGTTAATTTATTAAATTGTACTTTTAGGACTGTGTTCTGAGTTTTAATTCATAAAAAATAAAAAAGCTCATTTCATATTAGAGATTCACCAAAACTAAATTGAACTTGAAATAACGTCAGTCCTTATTTGTTCAATTATATTTGAAAATTGTTTAAAATATGGAACATTCCATAATATTGTGACATCATCATCATCGAACAAGTAAATAATTTCATTTCGCTTCCTAAATTTTTACACTAATTGTGTTGACTAAATTAAAGATAAACCATTAAATCCTGTTAGTGCCAATTGGGCATAATTTAAATACCATATACCCCTAAGTGCCAATTGGGCATCATATATATATATATATGGTATTTAAATGATGCCCAATTGGCACTAAGGGGCCTAAAGTGTGCCAAGAAAACATCCCCCACACCATTACACCACCACCACCAGCCTGCACAGTGGTAACAAGGCATGATGGATCCATGTTCTCATTCTGTTTACGCCAAATTCTGACTCTACCATCTGAATGTTCAACAGAAATCCAGACTCATCAGACCAGGCAACATTTCTCCAGTCTTCAACTGTCCAATTTTGGTGAGCTCTTGCAAATTGTAGCCTCTTTTTCCTATTTGTAGTGGAGATGAGTGTTACCCGGTGGGGTCTTCTGCTGTTGTAGCCCATCCGCCTCAAGGTTGTGCGTGTTGTGTCTTCACAAATGCTTTGCTGCATACCTCGGTTGTAACGAGTGGTTATTTCAGTCAAAGTTGCTCTTCTATGAGCTTGAATCAGTCGGCCCATTCTCCTCTGACCTCTCGCATCAACAAGGCATTTTCGCCCACAGGACTGTCGCATACTGGATGTTTTTCCCTTTTCACACCGTTCTTTGTAAACCCTAGAAATGGTTGTGCGTGGAAATCCCAGTAACTGAGCAGATTGTGAAATACTCAGACACCAACAACCATGCCACGCTCAAAATTGCTTAAATCCCCTTTCTTTCCCATTCTGACATTCAGTGACGTTCAGGAGATTGTCTTGACCAGGACCACACCCCTAAATGCATTGAAGCAACTGCCATGTGATTGGTTGATTAGATAATTGCATTAATGAGAAATTGAACAGGTGCTCCTAATAATCGTTTAGGTGAATATTTGAATACATGATATTTAATTTTATGTCCTGAAACCACCTCCTTTTACACTGACCCTTTGTTGAAAAAGAAAAGCACATGATCATTGTGTCCCCTAGTCTGGACAGTGCTGCATATAATTGAGAATAATTATAAAGTGCATTGTGTTTTGCACTCACAGCGCATGACCTTGATAAAGTAGGGCTTCTGTGTGTAATATCTCGAGTGACAGCTGACTTGAAGACCCGCAGCCCTCCAGGTCAGTCTCAATCACGCTGATGTGTTTCGAGAGGAACGCAGACCTCAGGGGTCCCGTGGCGGCCCCTCTACTCATTTGCGGACATGTTTTAATTGCTGTATGTGCATAAAGCTCCAGAGGAGATTTACATAGCACTGAATGTCTTCAGAATCACGTCCTCCTTCATTAGCATCAGCAGGCTGTGTGTTTCTGAGGTTATCGTTCTGTCAGCTCCAGAACCTTCATTTTCCCATCAAATCCCATTCAATTATCTCCCTTTCTTCCCACTGGTAACCATGGAACGGTTGCACTCATAAACCCCATGAAGCGTGATGATGAGCCGGGTTTCAGATCGTCTGACCTTTTGCTGTTTATTATCCCTCGTTGTGTCATGGTAAACTAAGAGTTGTCATATGTGAATGTAAAAATACAAATTCTTCAGTCAAAAAATATATCGTTCAGAGAGTTGCTTATATTTAATTAAATAGGCCTAATACTTTTATTGAGCAAGGATGCATTTATACTGGAAAAAGTGACTAAAGGCATTATTGCAAAAAAAAAAGAGAAATTCAAATATTTGTTGAACTCTCTATTCATTAAAGAAACCTAAAAATGTAGCCTATGGGCTCTATGTACGGCAGTATTTCCGGTGAAGGTCTAAGGATGCTAGATAACTTCCGCCGATCGTAGAGTCCAATGCAATACCGAGAATTTATATTGAATTTTATACTCCATGGTTATACTAAAGTAACGTTAGTCACAAAAACAGATAAAACAGACACCCCTCGTTGTGTTTATGCTTCTTTTTAAAATTATATTAAATAAACATATATAAAATTACATCTATGTACGTTTCGTTTCAATGACGGGAGGACAGTAAATTTTGAAGACTCTGCCATAGTCCCGTTTTCCTCGGTTTTTCTCCGCTTTAATCTCCACAACCGGAAATGGCCGAGCATCCTTGCGTCAAATGCGGAACTTATAGCTCATTCGAGTTTCCACAAAAATACGAGGCAGCACAATATTTCAACGTTAATAATAATCATAAATGTTTATTGAGCAATAAATCATAATATTAGAATGATTTCTGAAGGATCATGTGAGAAGAAAAAAATGATTTCCTGCCATTTCGGTGTTTATCACAGATCCAAATGTAGGATGTGAGTCCTACAGTCGTGAAATATCCTGTCAGACTGTCTGTCCCCCTTTATAAACCGACTAGGCTACATCATTTTCAACCGGTTTGAATAGATTATTTTCACAGTTGTGATTCACACCACTGACTTTAAATAAAATGGACCAACACAGTGTAATTTATGGCGAAATGAATAATCCATCTCCATTAGTGAAGAGTCAGTCTCCTGAATAAAAAGCAGATTGGCTGCTGCGAAGGTAATGTCATAACGCTTACACACGCGTCGCGTGACATCTACAGCACCGTATTCATCACAATTTAAAGGAATACATATGTATTTGTGTTTTGTGTGGGATCCATGAGGTAAGCAACTTTATCTGTGGGCCGATTGACGTTGATTCACACACTCGCTCGCTGAAATAGGCGAATGCTAACACTGAATATTGAGGTGAGGTGTTCTTGTGACCTCAAATGGTCTGATGTCATTTGACTCTTGGACATACTTGAGTTTAGTTAGTTCAAATATGTAGGCTTGACTGAGTAAAGTATTGTAATATGTTTTTCTGTGTGCTTGCTTAATTACACGTTGACATCTTTCTCTAAAATAAAATGTTGTTGCCTGTTTACAATCATTGGTCAGTGTGGCTAGTAGATCATAATGTTTTTTTCAGGAACACTTTACAAAAGGATTTCATTAAAGGGTTAGTTCACCCAAAAATGAAAATTAAGTCATTAATTACTCACCCCCATGCAACCCCGTAAGACCTTCGTTCATCTTCGGAACACAAATAAAGATATTTTTGATTGAATCTGAGAGCTCGATCAGTCCCATAGACATACACTAGACCTCACCTTGGATACGGTGTTACGGATCAACTAGGGATGTTAACTGGGGACGCGCGCGTGCACGCAGACAGTTTTACCTGGATTTACCTCGCATGCGCGAGAACTGAGACGAGGACGTTCTCATTCGTCTAATTCTTGTTAAGCCTAGTTCACACTACATGATTTTAAAATGTCAGGCTGAACTGTGCAGTTTACACTACATGACTTGCTCTCAGTGAAATCATGAGTGTTCAAGTTGTTTAGCTGTTCACACCACACAACACAACGTGATTGATCCACAACAGGAGGTAACTCACTACACGAGTTAACAACGCACTACATAGAGATACAACCACGATCGGATGATAAGAGCATATCATTTGTGACTCAATGAGAGCTGTTTCAGTACTATAATACGGTCTAAATCCTGAAAATAATCAAACAAATAACGAGTTGACAACAACACGATTCTATCTGGTCTAGAAACCATGTTTTGTAACGAAAAACCACGCAATAAAACGAACCAGAAATGACGCGAAACTGCAGAGAAGAACACAACACGCGAATATGGACGTCAGACAGAAACTAGTGCTGCACACTGTTTGCTTGACGATCTGCTCTGAGAAAAAAAAATGCAAAAAAGAAAAAGTAAGATTTACCTGGTGTCCTCAACCCATGCGTTGCTATGATTGGCTGCATGTACTCATGACATCACTGAGATTGAGTCGCGCGACTGCGCGAGATATCTAGCATGCTAGATATTTTTCTGAGCTCGGTGACCTGTCTGCGAGCTGTCTGCGAGCTGTCTTTGATGCGTTGTTGGCTCTTTCACACTAACTGATTGGCGAGCGTTAATCGTCCGCTAATCGCCCGCGATTTGCACGCGATAACACCCTGACTTGTCGGCGACTCAACGATTTGCAAATCGGGCTTAAATCGGGCTTAAAATCACGTAGTGTGAACTAGGCTTTACCGGCTGCTCACCGCTTAGGAGTTTTACCGCCCCCTACCGTATAAGATGATGTGCTGATATAGCTGGAAGCGCAAAACTTTCTGTTTACAAGCAGAGGAAGATGCGCGCTGTACATACGCTTTTCAATTAGCGTATTTTCCGCACTATAAGGTGCACTTAAAAGCCTTTAATCTTCTCAAAAAACGACAGTGTTCCTTATAATCCGGAGCGCCTTATATATGGATCATCATTTTATACGGTAGGGGGCGGTAAAACTCCTAAGCGGTGAGCAGCAGCCGGTAACAAGAAGTAGACGAATGAGAACGTCCTCGTCTCAGTTCTCGCGCATATGCGCCCACAAGGAAGTAATGGAATAGTGGAATAAAGTCGTTATTTATGTTTTTTTCGCACAAAAAGTAGTCTCGTCGCTTGATAAACTTATAATTGAGCCGCTGTAGGCACATGGAATATTCAAATCTTTTCTTTAATTACTTTATGGGCCGTCAAGAGCCAGTTCCTTAGGCAGTCTATAGGACTGATCGAGCTCTCAGATTCAATCAAAAATATCTTTATTTGTGTTCCGAAGATGAACGAAGGTCTTACGGGGTTGGTACAGCATGGGGGTGAGTAATTAATGACTTAATTTTCATTTTTGGGTGAACTAACCCTTTAACGTTATTTGATGGATTAGCTAACATGAATTGACATTGAGCAATATGTGTTTATTAATCTTTGTTAATGTTATCTGTAGCTGTTCATGTTAGTTCACAGTGCATTGACGTTTTAAAAATACAACTTTTGATTTTAATAATTTATTAACAAATGTTGAAAATAACTAGCTAAAGTTAATAAATACCGTCGAAGTAAATTATTGTAAAGTATTAAAGTTTTTTTCCCCATTAAATATTATATACATATTTTCCCTTTGAAATTATAATTTAATAATATATTTTAATAATAATAATAATATTGAAAAACAGTTTCCTCTGCTAGAGAAAATCAAGTGGTAAAAACTAAAGACTTATGATGCCACTTCCTCAAATATAATGACAGAAAATTTACTACAACCTTTTTTCAGAAAATAATTTTGGAAAAAGAAAAAAAAAACTACATTGATAGTGTATTAATATCAATAAAAGACACATTAAAGATAAAATCATTTTTATTTGGAGACATGCAGATTAGATCATATTCTGATTAATTTAATAATAACTTTCGTTATTTAATAAATAAATGAAAAAAATATTTAAATAGATAGATTTAAATCACTAGTGAGCCATGCAGACACAAATGTTTCATAAAAAGCAATGCATTTCTGAAAAATTGTCCATCTAAGCCCATATATTCTGTGTTCACAATTAAATACTTTAGTATTAAATGATTAATGTGTGTGTGTGTGTATATATAATGTTCCCAGTTGTCGACAGGCAGGCTTTCTAATGCATGTCTTTGTTGACAGTGGAACACACAATAATGAAAAATATCCAATTACACTCGAATTCCCAGAGTAAAGTGTAATCCCGCCTGAGTCAGGACAGGACAGCGCACGCACAGGGGTGAGTTCAGGCTCTCCCAGCACGACTAACAGATGTTCAGCACGGGCCCCGTGTTCAGACTGAGCTTTTACAAGGCCGCTAATCAAATGTAAAAAGCACATTAAGAAAAGGGCAGGCTGGGACGCGGGGCTCTGGGCTCTGCGTTTGACTCCTCTGTTCTCGGTCAAGGTCGAACGGCTTTAATATCTGCCCGGGACATGTGTGGGGGGGCTGGAGCGGGGTGTTGGAGGGCGGGTAGACCACTGATCTCTCTTAATTCAGAGGTTGCCAAATGTGACGTCCGGGTCTAAGTAAGATGAATGAAGCGTGGTGTTGAGTGTGTCCTGTGAAGGGGAGGAATGGGGAAAGCTCATCCCATCAGCAGCTCAGCGGGATGGGGGAGGATTTCAGGCACTCGGGGGTGGGGGTCGTTCTTTCATGCTGGAGATTTGGGGTTTGGCAGGTAAAAAGCAATAGATTTAAGTTGTTGGTGGTTGGCAGTGCATTTATTGGGACCACCAGCCAGGGATGTGGTGGATTTGGAGGGTGTAGGAGCAAGGGCAGGTTGAATCTGTTGGAGGCGGGCGGTGCTGAAATGGATGTGGAGAACGATAATCTAAATCACTACAGTCAATCACCTTTGCGAGGTAATGGAATAGGACATACAATTTTCCAGCCGTGTTTGTGTGTGTGTGTGTGTGTGTGAGTGCATTTACATGCCAAACACGCCCATTCAAATAAATGAATTCACACACAAAGAACCCTTTCAATGGCAAAGACAAAACCCTTACCAAATGTGCTGTAGTGTTCCCGGGGTATGAAAAAAAAAATTCAAAAATTCATATCACGATATTTATCACATTTTAGTCCAGCTCACAAGCAAAATATGTATTTTAACCAAATAACTAGAAAAAGGTGAGGGATTTAATTGGACATATACCAGAAAAATATCAAAACATTTTTCTCAAAACATGCATAATGAGGCTCTCTTTCCACTTTTTATTTCGCGAAGGTCAAAATAATTCCTTCGTTAATTTCATAAGATGAGAGTAACACTGGAGTTTGGTTTATTGAATACGTTATAATCAATTAATATGAAATAGTGTGATTTCAGATAGGTTTGACACCTTAAGACAACATTATGTTAACGGAGTAGTTTTTGTATACTGACCAAAAGAGAAGAGTCGGCTACATCCTGCTATATCAGGGGTGAGAATTTAATTGTTGTTTTTATTTATATTGTTATCCATTTTATCGAACTTCCATACCTCTTATATAATAATTATATTATAGAGAGCCTTAGTCCCGCCCCTCCGCTTCCGGCTCATGGGACCTTATTTCGGAAAAAATATGAATGGTAGTCAATGGCGAGAGACAACTTATCATTTTTTTCCGTCTGAACTGTGCCCTCAATTACACATATGATGTTTGTCAATTTAAAAGATAATTCTGAAAGTCGAAAACGTCGCAGATTGTCATGAAACAGAAGAGTAACATTTAGTTTTATGTGAAAATCGCTCTGTGAACTATATCTCCCGGGTAGCGAAATGAGATCCGCTGCTCGTGTGTGTGCAGTCTGGTACAAAACACTCAGGTAGGACGGCGTAACGTTACAATTATAACGTAAGACAATGACAGACAGCCTCAGTGAAGTTTGCTTCATTCATTGAGCGAAAATGTGCGCCTTTGGGGTTTGTAGTCTTTGTAATTACGTATTTTCACAGTCTTATACCTCAACGGTTTTACATCAAACTGCGACTTTCTTTACTTTAAAATGTATCTTTTATATTGACAAACATCATATGTGTAATTCAGGGCACAATTCAAACGAGATCAAAATATTTGTTGTCTCTCGCCATTGACTACCATTCAATATTTTTCCGAAATAAGGTCCCATGGTGGTCGACCGGAAGGGGAGGGACTTAGGCTCTCTCCTGACGCTTGCGGAGTTCGCTTCGCTTTTGACCAATCCGACGCCTCATTTTGGGGTGAGAATTGTTGCGTTATTCCAAATAAATAGATTAAGATCCACAAATAAATAAAGAGATTCGCAAAAAATATACAAAATTCACAAATAAATAGATTAAGATCCACAAATAACTAAAGAGATTCGCAAAAAATATACAAAATTCACAAATAAATAGATTAAGATCCACAAATAAATAAAGAGATTCGCAAAAAATATACAAAATTCACAAATAAATAGATTAAGATCCACAAATAAATGTAAATAGTTTCACAAAAAAAATTCAAACTCACAAATAAATAAAATGACATTTGCAAATAAAAATAAATAGATTTACAAATGTTTTTTTATGCCACAAATACAACTCTGCCTGGCGTTTATTTGTTAACTGCTTTCTGTGCTTTTGTAAATCTCCTCATGCATTTGTGTATCTATCTATCTATCTATCTATCTATCTATCTATCTATCTATCTATCTATCTATCTATCTATCTATCTATCTATCTATCTATCTATCTATCTATCTATCTATCTATCTATCTATCTATCTATCTGTCTGTCTGTCCGTCCGTCCGTCCGTCCGTCCGTCCATCCGCTTTTATTTATATTTTGCCACAAAGGCCTGTGACGGTGTGAATGTGTAAGTTGTGATCTGTGAGCACTAAGTGATTCAAACATTTTTCTACTTCGGATCATTCCTGCGTGTGAAAACAAACCTTAATCAGACATTAGGTTTAACTGATATATTTGAAGTGTATCAGTGTGACCTTTTGAAGCTTCGTGTTATAGGCTACCAAAAATATTTTAGCATATCATGGCACGACTTACTGTACCAGTCTAGAAGAGTCTGAAATCTCCTGTTGTGTCATGTGTACATGAAGCATCTGTGCTCTGCAACGTCTGATCTCAGTATACGACGTGTAAAGGACTTCTAGCAGAATCTCAAACGGGAACTGATTCCAGAAGGATCAAAAAAGGATCTTCTAAGAATCTGCAAAGATCATAGTGCATAAACTGGTCAAATAATTCAAAGGATACTCGAGAACAGAAACTCTTTTAGCAATCCTATAAACACTCTGAAGGTAAATAATTTATTGCGAGTCCAAACAGTGTTTGTTGTTCGCTGTGATCAGAGGATCTTGCGGTCGCCGTCAGTGTGGATCCCTGCGGTCGGTGGAACACATTAGATGTGATAAAGTGAATAAAAATGATTCTGTGGTGAAGTAAATACTACATAACAAAACCCAAATGTAATTTCTACATAAATAAATTAGGTCAGGCAAGAATGATACAAAATTTCATGTTAGTACTCTACTCAATTAAAGCATAAATATCAACAATATTTATATTAAAACCTACTCAACTCTTCTGATACTGGTGTACCCAACATGCACTGGGGCATGAATAATTAATAAGGTTGCATTTTTTTTTTTTTGTGCTGATGTTTCCCAAGAGGGTAATCCATCGACCGGAAGTTGAAGCCTCACGGGAGCCGCCATCTTGTAGCAGAACTTCACTTGAGTTAGCATTCCCATTGACTCCCATTCATTTTGGCGTCACTTTGACAGCGAATAACTTTACATCTGAGGCGTTTGAAGACCCCATTTGTCCTTTATTTATTTCTAAAGAAACACGACAATGTATTAATTGCTCCGTTACCTTGTAGCTTATGTTATGGCCCCGTAGAAGCACTTTTAGTGAAAGTAGGCTAACAATTGCATCATATCCACGTGACTCTCTGTCGCCCAGTAGAGAGATTACCGTATGGACAGGAGGAGAAGCTCACGGGCAAACGTGGAGGCAAAATGACAAAATAATGAATCAGAATACCTAGCAAAATTGTCTCCTGCTCCTCGCTCATGGACAGCTCCTATTAACACTCTCCGCCTCTGCGAGTTTCTGAAGGGAATGATTCAGATTTCTCATGCCACACCCACTAGATGACAGACGGGTTGCCCTGGTCACAACTACGTAGTCAAGCTCTGTTTGAGTCTGCGCGTCAGGGACGGAAGTGCTAAAAAATCGCCAAAAACGGGCTTCAATCGTCTCAATTGAGTTTCAATGAGATCACTCTGTTCATTTCTTTTACTGTCTATGATGTTTTCCAGCTGAGTTTACACTGTTTTATCATTGCTTTTGTTGTTGGGTTCAGTAAAGCCTAGTTCACACTACGGGTTTAAGCCCGATTTGCAAATCGTTGAGCTCGCCAACAGGTCAGGGTGTTATCCAAGCGTGCCGCACAAGCCCTCAAAAGTCAAGCAGACTCAAGTCCCAAGATGTCAGCGCCATATCGGGACATTGGCGGCTTCAGTTCTCTCCGATGGAAAAGAGCGAAGAGCGTCCATCTTTTTTACAGTCTATGGTGTTATCGCGTGCAAATCGCGGGGGATTAGCGGACCATGAACGCTCGCCAATCTGTTAGTATGAGAGAGCCAACAACACATCAAAGATGTTCGCAGACGCGTCGCCGAGCCCAGAAAAATATCCAGCATGCTAGATATCCAGAGCTGTCGCACGACTCAACCTCACGTGATGTCATGAGCTACAGCCAATCAGAACAAAGCATGGGTTGAGGTCACCCGGGTAAATCTTATTTTTTATCATCGCGCAAACGGTTTGAAGCACTAGTTTCTCTGACGTCAAAATTCGCGCGTTGTGTTCTTCGTCTTCTTCGCTGGGTATTGGCGCACGTGCTGTTTTCGCGTCATTTCCGGTTCGTTTTATCCCGTGATTTTTCGTGACAAAACGTGGTTTGTAGACAAGATAGAATCGTTGGGTGACAGAGTTGTTATCAACTGGTGTACTGCGTTACCTCCTCTTGCGGATCAATCACGTTGTGTCGTGTGGTTTGAACAGCTCAACAACTTGAACACTCCTGATTTCACAGAGAGCAAGTCATGTTGTGTGAACCGCACAGTTCAGACCGAAGTTTTAAAATCATGTAGTGTGAACTTGCAAATTTGTCACATCTTGAATTCATTTTCTACTCAAAATGACATTCATTCTTAAAAATGATATATCAGATGTTACTGTCATTATTGTGTACCATAAATGTATAGTGCAAATTGCTGCGAGGATTTTATCAAGTAGATCCTGGGTAACGCTTCCTTTTACAGTCCAGTTACCCATGTAAATACTATGTAGTTATTTTAGTAACTACAATTACTGGGTAATAACTAGTACTAACCCTGAACCTACCCCTGTTCCATGTACTTACCTTACATTAGCCAGTACTTTCTAGGTAAGTACACTGTACTGTACTGGAGTGTCTGCTGACTCGACTTTGTTCAGTAATGCATCGCCAAACAAGCTTGTGCATCGTCTCGTAAACAGGCCCTGCTGATTAGCGTCAGTTCTGTTCGGTGTGTGTGTATGGGACTGGAAGACATAACCGAGGTCTTTCCATCATCAGTATGCACACACACACACACACACAGTCACACACGCTCAGGGCTTTTCTCCCTGACGACGGTCCTGTGCATGTGAGGCCTGGTTGGCTGGCAGGGGTTGCAGTGAAGCTGGTGTGTTAAGCAGACTGTCTGTGTGTGTGTTTACATCCGCATCAGTTTGACTCATCCTGTCTCTTCTACTATATACACTTCCTTATTCTATTCTTATCCAAAAGGCTACCGCGCTGTACACTATAATGCTTTGTTAGTTAACAAAGTATGCACAATAGTATTCAGTTTAAAGTGTTGTTAGTTATTTTTTAATCCAAATTTGTGAGTCAAAAAAATGTTAAAATCAAGTTTAAAGGACTCACCGTGAGCATTGCAGTGTGGGATACGGGAGAACATGCAGAGAAGATTTGCATACTGCGCACAGTAAATTAAGCAATGTTTAGTCCCATGTTTTGTTGCCAACAACACTCGGCAGTGATAATATCTCACTCAGTGCTGCCACCTGCCGTTTGAACACTGAACATCATGTGGTTTGTGCATGGCGTAAGGGTTCTGCTTTAAACAACACGAATATTGTGCCACCTAAAAAAAATACTCCAGGATTGTAAGAGTAACACTATCAGGTAAACATAATGACTATGACTGTGAACATTCCTGTTCATTCTTCTTTTTTGGTACAGATATGGAAGCTTGTTTCCGCCACAGAATTACAAATAAAAAAGGTTATTGCGATTTTTTTTATTTCACAATTCTGACTTTTCCCCCCCTCACAATTGCGAGTTTACATCTCGCAATTTTCAGAATTGCATGATATAAAGTCGCAATTGTGTTATAAAGTCAGAATTGTGATATAAACTTACTAGGGTGACCAACAGTCCTGTTTTCCCAGGACATGTCCTGTTTTCAAGTCCTGTCATGGCCGTCCTGGCTGATTTTTATAAAGTGATGAAAATGTCCTGGTTTTCAAAAAACAGCTCTACAGCAAAATATAGATGGGCAAACAAGGAGGATGAGGAAAAAACAGGATAAAGAAGAAGAAAAATATACTTTGTTAGTTCGTTTTTGTAAGTTTGTGAGAGCTGGAGGTATTTTTAGTTTTTTTTATTATTTATAAATTTATTTTTCTAATTTGTGTGTTGAAATATAAAAAAAATTCTATCCATACAGAGGAGGCTTAGCCTACTTAAAGTAAACTTGAGTAAACTTTAAGTATCATTAGAGTATCTGTTTGCCAGGCCGATCGAGTGTCCTGGTTTTTGGTAATCAAAATATGGTCACCTTAAAACTTACAATTATGAGAAAAAAAACTCCTCTTTTTTTCCTTAGAATTGGACTTTATAACTCACAATAGCTTTTTTTCCTGACTTTATATCTCTCAAAAACTGATTTATTCTGTGGTGAAAACAAGCTTCCATCTTACAAGATACACTTTTGCACTTATATAAAATACCTGCATGTAATTTTAGCTGTAATTAATTACATCTATAATGACACTGTTGACCTTCCCTTAAACCTTAATTAAAACCTTAAACTGTCCAACTGCATCCACCTCAATATCAGCACACGTGGTTTGCAATACAACACAAAATCACAATAAGTACATTGTACCAATTTAATGTTGGATTTGAATATTAGCGTTACTAATGTTTGATTTGAATGTTACTAGAAATGGGTATATATATATATATATATATATACACCCATTTCTATTTACAAAGAATGGAGTGAAAAGGGGAAAGCATCCAGTATGCGTCAGTCCTGTGGGCGAAAATGCCTTGTTGATGCGAGAGGTCAGAGGAGAATGGGCCGACTGATTCAAGCTCATAGAAGAGCAACTTTGACTGAAATAACCACTCGTTACAACCGAGGTATGCAGCAAAGCATTTGTGAAGGGTGGCAAAAACAAAACCGAAAAAATCACCAACCCCAAACCTTTGAAATGTATTATATTGATGTGATTCTCTACACCTGTGGTTATTGGACACCTGTGTGAACTTGATAACTTCTCACTGCAATATCATAGAGAAATAGCAAAAATAGAAGAAACCTGACACCAGCTGATTAAAAGTCAGTGAGCAAAAATAACTCATTTCTGAGAACAGCACTGAGATGTTAACTGAAGCTCAAGGTCAGTGTCCGACACTCAGAGACCAGCGTCACATCTGTGTTCTCCAAATTAGTCATTTAAAGTTCCTGTTTCTGTTAATGCTCTCAGCCATTGGAGTTCATAACAGCCCTCGACTGGCTAATCTCACTCTGACACAGACGTTGTGTGAGGAAATGCATGCGGTCACAATAGTTTGCATGCTGCGATCCTCAGCTCGTTCTGTTGCATGAACAGCTCGCGCTGCAAACTCTCTGATGCACGCGCAGATAGGAAGTGCTGCGACATTCAACCAAGCCTTGGATCTGGAGGATCTCCAAATGCTCAGACTCGGGTGAGTGTTTCTTTAAGTGTGGAAATGATGGAAGGGAAGCCTGTGAGGGAGTGATGGAGTGTCCTGGTGAAGGCTATAGTGAGCATCTCTGAGGAAAGTTAGTGCTTCTGTTCTCTGACTGCTCAACCACAGAGGAAACTCGGCGGAGGAAATGTAACTCGCTCTCTGGGGTTTCACACAGCTTATGAACAAGACCGTACAAACTGTTGACACGCTGTCTTATCTTACATTTCGGTGCATGAAAAAATGAAATTTCAATGCAAATCGTGATGTAATGTCAGTTATATCTGATCTTCTTTGATGGCTAACAAACTGGAATTTGAATGCAATATTTAAAATTAAAGGAAAGTCTCAAGGCAAATGTTTTGAATAATGTAGCGCAACATTGCAATTTATTTTTAATTTTTTATTCAGCAAGAATGCATTAAATTGATTCAAAGTTACAGCAAAGACTGAAAAATGTTACATTTCTAATTAAATATCGTGTTCATTTTGATCTTTCTGTTCATTAAAACACCCTGAATTGTTTTTACTGCGGTTTCACACAAATATAAAGCAGCACAACTGTTTTCAACGTTCATAATAATCGTCAAATCATCATATTAGAGTGATTTCTGATTTCTTATTTACAACATCTGAGGGTTTCATTTATGAAAAGGTTGAGCATTTGTCTTTCACTTTTCTGATTAATATTGAATGCCTCTGAAGAGATGCTGTGATACTGTAAAGAGCAACACATGTACACTCTAAAAAATGCTGGGTTGTTTTAACCCAAGCTTTGGGTCAAATGTGGACAAATCCAAATATTGGGTTAAAAATAATTAAAAAATGTAACCCAATGGCTGGATTTGTCCATATTTGACCCAAACTTTGGGTCAAATATGGACAAGCCCAAATATTGGGTTAAAAATGTAATTAAAAATGTAACCCAATGGATGGATTTGTCCATATTTGGCCCAAACTTTGGGTCAAATATGGACAAACCCAAATATTGGGTTGAAAATGTAATTAAAATATGGACAAATCCAATGGGTTAATAATTTAATTAAAGAATGTAACCCAATGACTGGGTTTGTCCATATTTTACCTAAACTTTGGGTTAAATATGGACAAACCCAAATATTGGGTTAAAAATGTAATTAAAAAATATAACCCAATGGCTGGATTTGTCCATATTTGACCCAAACTTTGGGTCAAATATGGACAAACCCAAATATTGGGTTGAAAATGTAATTTAAAAAATGTAACCCAATGGCTGGATTTGTCCATATTTGACCCAAACTTTGGGTCAAATATGGACAAACCCAAATATTGGGTTGAAAATGTAATTAAAATATGGACAAATCCAATGGGTTAAAAATTTAATTAAAGAATGTAACCCAATGGCTGGGTTTGTCCATATTTTACCTAAACTTTGGGTTAAATATGGACAAACCTAAATATTGGGTTGAAAATGTAATTAAAATATGGACAAACCCAATGGGTTAAAATGGGTTAAAAATTTTATTAAAAATGTAACCCATTGCCTGGATTTGTCCATATTTGACCCAAACTTTGGGTCAAATATGGACAAACCCAAATATTGGGTTAAAAATATAATTAAAATTGTAACCCAATGGCTGGGATTGACCATATTTGACCTAAACTTTGGGTCAAATATGGACAAACCCAAATATTCGGTTGAAAATGTAATTAAAATATGGACAAATCCAATGGGTTAAAAATTTAATTAAAGAATGTAACCCAATGGCTGGGTTTTTCCATATTTTACATGCACTTTGGGTTAAATATGGACAAACCCAAATATTGGGTTAAAAATGCAATTAAAAAAATTTAACCCAATGGCTGGGTTTGTCCATATTTTACCCAAACTTTGGGTCAAATATGGACAAACCTAAATATTGGGTTGAAAATGTAATTAAAATATGGACAAACCTAATGGGTTAAAATGGGTTAAACATTTAATTAAAAAATGTAACCCATTGGCTGGGTTTGTCCATATTTGACCTAAACTTTGAGTCAAATATGGACAAACCCAAATATTGGGTTAAAAATATAATTAAAATTGTAACCCAATGGCTGGGATTGTCCATATTTGACCTAAACTTTGGGTCAAATATGGAAAAACCCAAATATTGGGTTAAAAATGGACAAACCCAATGGGTTAAAAATTTAATTAAAAAATGTAACCCAATGGCTGGGTTTGTCCATATTTGACCCAAAGTTGGGTTAAAACAACCCAGGAATTTTTAGAGTGAAAGATCAGATCTGTTACTGTAAAATGAGCATGTTTCCCTTCTTAAAAAAGCTTGAGTGTGTTAAATGTTGAGTGTGTATTTCTGCAGCCATCAGGAAGTCATTGGTCTCAGTGTGATGATCACTTGAGAAGCAGATAAGAGCTTATGACAGTCGAGTATAACACTTGACGCAGCCTCGACACAGTATTTGCCTCCGGAAACAAATCACACAGATATTAGGAAGGAAGGTTGTTACATTCCTGAAGATGAACATGAGTTGTGTTTGCTCATACAAATCTATTGGTCACACGTTGGCAACTTTCCCAGTATGGGCTATGCTATAGTGTGTCCTGAAGTGGATTGAGAGGCGGTTGTGGGTTGTGTTTAGGTTTCTCGTGGTGTTTTTTCAGTTGCACTTCTGCTGCTGTAAGGAAACGGTGCCAGCATCTGTCCGCAGCCACTCTGAGTTTACAAGACAGAAGCGACTCGTCACACAGACAGAAACACACACGGTGATGCACACCAGTAATCAGGTCACAGCTGTACAACATCAGTCAAACACACCTCTGATCTGGTCTGATCTTCCATGAAAACACATATTGGGTCAAACTAGAGTGAAAGCTGATGTGCGAGATCTTTGTACACGCTAAAAAATGCTGGGTTGCTTCAACCCAAATTTGGGTCAAATACGGACAAACCCAAATGTTGGGTTAAAAATGGAATTTAAAATGTTAACTCAACTGTCACTTTCAACTGTAATTTTATTAATTACATTTTTAACCCAACATTTGGGTTTGTCCATATTTGACACAAACTTGGGATGAAACAACCCATTGTAGCGTAACATCTATTTTTTAATTTTGATAGTGAACACCTGCTGTTTTGTTACTTTAAAATGGCTACCCTTGTGGAAAAGAAGCATACTTTTAAAAAGCGCACTTATTATGAAAATAATGTACTTTAAAAGAATATACGGTATTCTACACTCTGAAAAATGCTGGGTTGTTTGAACCCACATTTGGGTCAAATATGGACAAACCCAAATGTTGGGTTAAAAATGTAATTTAAAAATGTTAACCCAACATCAACTTTCACTTTCAACTGTAAACTGTAAATTTGGGTTTGTCCATATTTGACCCAAATATGGGTTGAAACAACCCAGCATTTTTTTAGAGTACGAAGCATGCTTATAAAGAAGCAAAGCCCCATTTATTCTTATTCATATGTAAGTATTACTATAAATATTTTTATTAAGACCCCTGCATTATAAGAACAGTTAAAGTCATGCATTTGCTTCAATGTGCATGCTCACACTGATAACCCAACAATTGGTTTGTCTATATTTTACCCAAATTTGGTTCAAACAACCCAGCATTGTTTAGAGTGCATAATCATACACGGATTTATAAAAGATCAAATAGATCCAGAGACACTTGTTTGCCGTGCCAATTAGTTGTCAAGTATGTCTTTAATGGTTAATGTTTGCATTAGAGGTCATGAATGATAAAAATATATTGTTGCAGTGTTTTGCTAGTATGTAACATTAAAAAAAAGATAAAATTTATATGAATGATTTTATGACTTCTATTGTCTTTGAAAATGGACAAGTGTTTACAATGAAGTAATATGTAATTTCTGTTGAAACTTGAGTCATAAATTGATTTTACACATTTAAGTTACAATTATATTTATTATTAATTTAAAAAAAATTAACAACACACTACAGTTAAAATTATGATCAAGTACTTGTTAGTAATACATCAAAATAAGTGTATACTTGTATAAGCATTATTAAAACAATGATTTAAAATGTACTTTAAAGAAAAACTTTTAGACATTACTTTACATAAAATGCATTTTTTTACACTTAAATGGTCCTATCATTACATTAATATAGTATCCGATAATACAGCTTTTAAAAAATAGACTTTTTGTATTACACAAGTGCACTTTCAAAACACTTCTTTTTCATGTGCGTATTTAAACTACAACATAGTAAGTTTGGTGTGTGTGTGTGTTACTTTGTGACTTAACGGAAGTTGGATGAGCTATGTGTCTTCAGAAGATGTGACACTTCCTCAACTTATTTATCAGCTGGTTGTTCAGAACTTGAATAGTTGTGACTAATGTGTTTTTGTACTTTTGTTTTCTCAGTCTTTCAGGTTAAAAGTGACACGACGTAAGAGAAACGATGCCTGGACCACCGCCCCCTCCTGCCCCCCCTCCAACCTTTTCATTGGTATGTTACCATTGTTCAGATCTACATATTTTAATAAGTATCTTAAAATTGTATTTAAAGGCCTGGTTTCACAGACAGGCCTTAGATTAAGCCAGGATTAGGCCTTAAAAAGGTACAAAAGCTGTCACTGGGCTTGAACCTTTTCAAAACTTTTGTACCCAAAGGCTGCATATTACCTTAGTGGTACATATTATTACCTGAAATGTACATATTAGCACCTAAAATGTACATATTAACACCTAAAATGTACATATTAGCTCCTGAAATGTACATATTAACACTAAAATGTACATATTAGCACCTAAAATGGACATATTAGCTCCTGAAATGTACATATTAACACTAAAAATGTACATATTAGCACCTAAAATGCACATATTAGCACCTAAAAGGTACATATTAGCTCCTAAATTCTACATATTAACACCTAAAATGTACATATTAACACCTAAAATGTACATATTAGCACCTGAAATGTACATATTAGCACATAAAATGTCCATATTAGCACCTGAAATGGACAAAAGTTTACCTTTTGAAAAGGTACAGCCCCAGTGACAGCTTTTGTACCTTTTTTTTTCTAATTGAGTGTAGTTCAATTATCATTTAACCCTCGAGCAAAGTTCGATTTCTGGTACGGCTTTTATGGAGCGGGTCATGTCGATTCCTTATGCACTACAATATTTCTCTCACATGAACGTTATATTCTATTTTGGTTTCATTTTCACTCTGCTTAGTCAGTTCAGTTGTTATCACGAATATACCACACACCTCTTTGTATTTGGTTGATCCTCACTGTGTTTTTAAAGGGATAGTTCACCCAAAAATGAAGATTTTGTCATCACACTTCCAAACCTGTATGCATTTCTCACTGTAGATGACTGCGGAAGTCGGTGGCTTCTTTAAAAATATCTTATTTTGTGTTTAATGGTTAGTCCGTTAGTGCTGTTTGTGTATGGCACACTGTTTGGTTTGTGTCCTTTGATATTACATTGAGTTTACTTTATATTAATAAATCACGTTTATATTTGGATCTACATCGTCTACCTTCTTCCTCCTGGGATTAGACTACAATTCCAAAAGTAAGTTTGATTTATATCATTTAAATTGGCACCGGAGAAAGTTTTGAATTGATCAAAATTCTGGATTTATTGTTTATTGTTCAACCGTTGAACATTATAGCTAATAGCTAACAAATAACATTGTATAGACTTTTTATGTGAATTTTCTTCTCCCATAAATGACGTCAATAGTGTAACAGCAATTAAAAACTGATGCACTTTCTTGTGTCTATTAAACCATGTGACCACATCATGTAATACGGCATTATGCAACATGTAATTGTGTAGCATACACCGACTGTTCAAAGTTGTAGGTATTCAAGGTTGAGTTGACGGCAATGTGTGGTATTTCAACCCGATCTCACGACCAAGTCGTACGAATTCGACGAATGATTAAAAAGTGGCTAATTCGTAACAATTCATACGACCTCACTCGTACGAATTAATACGATTTTGCTAAATCGTACATATTTTACGAATTGGCAAATTCGTATGAATTCGTACGAACGACCTACCCCTGACCCCGCCCCTAAACATAACCATCACGTGGGTTTAGGCAAATCGTACGAATTAGTACGAGTGAGGTCGTATGAATTGTTACGAATTAGCCACTTTTTAATCATGCGTCGAATTCGTACGAATTGGTCGTGAGATAGTGTTGGGTATTTATATAACATCTTTAATTTACATTTACTTTCACTAGGCGAACACAGAGAAGCCGAATCTGAACAGAAATGAGCAGCATGGGAGAAATGCCTTACTATCAGATATCAGCAAGGGGGCTCGACTGAAGAAAACCACCACCAATGATCGGAGCGGCCCAATTCTGGACAGTGAGTTCAACATGTTTTGTAATATATATTACACTCTTTAAAGTGTAGTTAAAGTGAGTAAATAGCCTTTTCTCACAGCACTTGATATAATTAAACTTATCAATTTGATGGCGGATCCAGAAAGGTTCAAACGACAATCACCAGTGCCGACAGATTCACCCGCTGTAAAATGTAAATGACTTGCAGAAAAGTGGCAACAGAAAAAACAAGGATAATATCGGAAGGGCTTTAATGCTGACGTTGAACATTTACAATTTGAGAACAAAGTATAATTTGCACGGTTTGACGTGATATGATAAGCGATCTTTAGATTTAATCAGAGTAATTTACTGCAGTGCTTTTTTTTTCCGTTGGTTAGAACAAAAGTGAATGTTACTTACTTGTTCGATGACATTTTCCAGTGAAATTATTATGTTGGTCACACTTCCAAAAAGTATAATCTGTGATTGTGAATGCCAGTATCCACTCCGGCGGCGACTGACAGACACACACTCTCCTCAAACTCTGTGTTCATCCGCGCTGTGCCGTACCGAGGCACAACTCACGTAAAGTTGATAATTCCGCGAATGACTGCAATTGCAGATTTCGAACAGAGATGGCGACTAGGGTTGGGTATCGAGAATCGAGTATCGATTGGAGCCGAGACTAACTTTTAATTTTTCCCGGAATCGTTCAAAAGTTAAAATTTCGATTCCTAGTTTCGATATTCACAGTCCGCCGAGCGGAAGAAGAAACCGCTGAACAACACCAATGAAGAAGCGTCTACCGGAAAGTGTTGGCATAACCGTGCAAGTCGAACATGAGTACCTTACCTCGGCGATCCAAAGTGTGGCTTCACTTTTCTAAAAATAACGAAATCTCGGCAAAATGCAAAATTTGTGACAAAAGGAGTATTTTTACAGAAGGAGTATTTCCTTCAGAAATGATTATTTCCTTCAGAAAGGCCGTTGGTTAGCAAGGTTAGCTAAACTTTTTTGACCCTGCCTCTTAAAAGAATCGGAATCGAGAATCGTTTGGAACCGGAATCGAAACAAGGAATCGGAATCGGAATCAGAATCGTTCAAATTCAAACGATACCCAACCCTAATGGCGACAAAGAGAAAAAACTGCGGACATAGTATAGTATAAAATATATTCTATATGGTTCCATGAAGAACATGAAGAACCTTCCATTGCACAAAAAGTTCTTCAAACTAAGAAAAACAGTTCCTTTAAAGGAGTAGTTTACTTTAAAAAAAAAGCTTTTGCTGATAATTTACTCACCCCCATGTCATCCAAGATGTCCATGTCTTTCTTTCTTCAGTCGAAAATAAATTAAGGTTTTTGATGAAAACATTCCAGGATTTTTGTCCATATAATGGATTTCATTGGGAACCAAACGGTTCAAGGTCCAAAAGACGGTTTCAGTGCAAACTGTTCAAAGGGCTTTAAATGACACCAGACGATGAATAAGGGTCTTATCTAGCAAAACGACCGGTCGTTTAAAAAATAAATAACAAAGTTTAAGTTTTATAAGCTCAAATGCTCGCCTTGCTCTGTTCTGTGATGCGCATTCGTGACTCTCCTGTTCAAACTCGTTCATCAAAATGAATAAACCTTTTTCCAAGTAATTTTATTAATTCAAAGAACGAAATGACTAAAAAAGATTCGAACAGGAGAGTCACACAGAACAGAACAAGGCGAGCATTTGTGCTTATAAAACATAAACTTTTGTATTTATTCTTTAAACGACCGGTCGTTTCGCTTGATAAGACCCTTATTCATCGTCCAGTGTCGTTTAAAGCCCTTTGAACAGTTTGTAGTTTGCACTAAAACTCTCATTTGGACCTTGAACTGTTTGGTTCCCAATGAAGTCCATTATATGGAGAAAATCCTGGAATGTTTTCATCAAAAACCTTAATTTCTTTTCAACTGAAGAAAGAAAGACATGGACATCTTGGATGACATGGGGGCGAGTAAATTATCAGCAGAAGTTTTTTTTTTTAAAGTGAACTATTCCTTTAAGAGCTGTTCATGGAAAGGAACCAAAAATGGTTCTTCTGTGAAAACCCCTTTTTGGAACCTTTGATTTTTACTAGAATTTGTGATAGTCTTTTCTTCCCTTTTGTGTTGTATATCTGAGTGAAACAGCTTCTCGAACAAGAGCAAATGTGGGGCGGTGCTTGATTTTCTCCGTGTGGCATTGATTGGATGGTTGTGGTTTTACTGTGTTAGCAGTTTGGGGCTAGTTCCACAGAAACGGTTTGCTTGTTGAATTAGAGTTATTGAGGATTGATGTATTTCTTTGTTTCTGTCTCAGGCACTACAGAGGGCACATGAATAAAAAAAAAAAAGAAAGTACTACAGGGCTGTTGAATACTAAGATCTGATTGTGATGCCGTTATTTTCAGGGAAACGTACGGCTAAGTACAAGTTCCAGGCAGGTCTTAAACTGCATTAAGGCCCCGATATACTCACGGCAAAGTTATTTTTCGTTTAAGGGAAAAACGATGTTCGAAATAGATGAACAGCAATACACTGTTACCGAACTTCTAATGCCAATCACACTGCCGACTCCATTCACAGCATTTATTAGTGTAGTCAAAACAGGCAGGGGTCAACAACAGCAAACAGGGCAATGGAGGCAAGGCAGAGACAAACCAGATACAAACGAAGGGTCGAGGCAGGAAGAGAGAATCAGAGTCCAGTGAAACAGTCAAGGGTCAGGGCAGGCAGAGAAGGGTCAGCAATGATAAACAAGCCACGGGTCAAACAGAGGAATCAAACTCGGGAGGATAACGCTCAGAATTGCAACCAACAGTAAAACAAGACTTCGCAGTGAGTGAATGAATGAACAAGGTATATATAGACAGACTAACATGATGAGACACAGGTGAATGCAATCAGTGAATGAGGTACAGGTGAGTGTGAGTCCGAGCAGTGAGTTATGGGAAATGTAGTTTGTGAGTGATAAGTCTAATCTGGAGTGCCCTCTGGTGGTTCTCAAGGGCACTCCAGCTGGTAACCGTTACACACAGAGTCAAAACGAGTGGAATCTGATCAAAGAAGACACGTGACAAATTAAATTAAAACAAACCGATAGTCCTTGAAAACTAAACTAAACTTCTATATTTTATAAAAAAAAAATGAATTTTCATATTCACAAAAAAGATTGAATTTTGATTATTTCATGGTGACTTTAAGACTGTAGTGCCAAATACATTCTAACAAATATATTGATATATTTTTTTTATATGTAAATAAAAACAATTCATTTATTTGTAAGTATTGCAAGTATTAATTGATATTTTTTATTTACACAGAGCCCAAAGGAGGAGGAGGAGGTGGGGGAGGAGGAGGAGGAGGGGGAGGGGGAGGGGGAGGGGGAGGTGGAGGACTGGGTGGGCTGTTTCAGGGAGGAATGCCAAGACTGAGATCACCAGGAAGCAACAACGGTAAAATAAACCATTTTTATTATTATTTAATACTGCATTCAAGCCTTAAATTAAAGGGGTAATATATATATATATATATATATAAATATTACATAATAATCCTATTTTTAATTTTATAGATATATTATTATTAATAATACAATTATAATAATTATTTAATAATAATAATAATAATAATAATAATGTCCTTTTTATTATTTGATCCTATAATTTTTTGCATTATGACACAATAAATTCAAAATGTTTATGCTATACGTGTATTTTATTATAATTATCCTAATAGTCCTATATATTTTTCCATTGATTTAAACTAAAATCAAAATGATTATCCTGAACTATACTAGACTTTATTGTTTATAAAATAGAAATAATCCTAATTTAGTAAAAAAATTTTTCCATTGACATAAACTGAAATCAAAATGTTTATTCTATACTATACTATACTATACGACTATACTAGACTATACTAGACTATATTATACTATACTATACTAGACTATACTATACTAGACTAGACTATACTAGACTATATTATACTAGACTAGACTAGACTATACTAGACTATACTATACTAGACTATACTAGACTATATTATACTATACTATACTATACTAGACTATACTATACTAGACTAGACTAGACTATACTAGACTATATTATACTAGACTAGACTAGACTATACTAGACTATACTATACTAGACTATACTAGACCAGACTATACTAGACTAGACTATACTATATTTGTGTAAGATAATATTATTCTTAATTAAGTTAATTAAGATAATAATAATATTCTTGATTATTTTTTCCATTGACAAACTGAAATCAAAATGTTTATATGACCATATACTATACTATACTAGACCAGACTACACTAGACTATACTAAACTAGACTGTACTATACTAGACCAGACTAGACTATACTATACTAGACTATACTATACTAGACAGACTATACTATACTAAACTAAACTAGACCAGACTAGACTATACTATATACAAGATCAGACTAGAGTGGACTATACTAGACCAGACTAGACTATACTATACTATACTAGATCAGACTAGACTAGACTATACTATACTCTATACTATACTATACTATAGTAGAGAAGACTATACTAGAGTATTCTATACTATACTAGACCAGACTTGACTATACTAGACTAGCCTATACTAGACCAGACTAGACTATCGTAGACTAGACGAGACGAGAGTAGACTATACTTGTGTAAGATAATAATATTCCTAATTGAGTCCTAATTATTTTTTCCATTGACAAAAACTGAAATCAAAATGTTTATACTATACTATACTAGACCAGACCAGACTAGACTAGACTATACTAGACGATACTATACTTGTGCAAGATAATAATATTCCTAATTAAGTCTTAGTTATTTTTTCCATTGACAAACTGAAATCAAAATGTTTATACTATACTACACTAGACTATACTATACTATAGTATACTATTCTTGTGTAAGATAAAAATTATTAATAATTAAGTCCTAATTATTTTTTTCCAGTGACAAAAACTGAAACCAAAATGTGCTGTACTTAAAAATTGTCTTCATATTCTTTGTTTTTTGGTGCCGTTAAAACAGTAAGAGGACCAATGCCTCCCACAACTGGGAGATTCCCAGCGCCCAGCAGCCCAGCAGGAAGCAGACCCCCATTCCCAGTCCCCGGACGACCTTTCCCTGGGAGGGCCGGACCCCCACCTGTACCACCATCGGGACGCTCATCCCAGCAGAACTCTCCCAGCGGCCCGCCACCTCTACCTGGAAACCGGCCGTCAGGTTCCTCTCCTTCTGGACAAGCCTCAAGCCTGCCAGGCAGACGTCCAAGCCTTCCTCCCGCCCCGAGGGAGTCCCAGTCTTCTTTCCCTCCACCACCAATGCCTGCATCTGCCCGGCCGCCATTACCCACAATCCCTAGCAGGCCCTTAGACGACCTCCCTCCCCCTCCACCACCAACTGGAGGAAGAAGCGCGTCATTTTCTCGAGATGGCCCACCACCACCACCACCATCAACTGAGATTAAACCAATGAGTTTTCAGAGGCCTATGAGTAATCCGCCTCCATCTTTACCTCCAGGGAGAGGAGGGGCACCACCCATCCCACCATCCCCGAGGGAGGAGCCCAACTCTAGAGGCGGTCAGAGAAACAGCCTTCCGCCGCTTCCTCCACCTGGACGCTCCAGCCCACTGCCTCCACCGCCCAATGAGCGGCCTCCTCCACCTGGACACTCCAGCCCACTGCCTCCACCGCCCAATGAGCGGCCTCCTCCACCTGGACGCTCCAGCCCACTGCCTCCACCGCCCAATGAGCGGCCGCCTCCATCGGGACGGAGCCCATCTGTACGCGCAGGTATGTGGAAGGTCATTTCTGTTTCGCAGTTAATAAAACGGTTAGTTCCAGTCCTTGATTCTGATTGATCAATAGCTGTGTTTTTTTCACGGCAAACAGTTCTATGTGTCACTACACATCACCCCTAGCAACTTCTTAGTAACTTAATCATATGTTCTAATTGATATTTTTCATTGAAGCTTATAGAACAGTATCATGAGAGATCGAGTAAAAGGGTCTACCTGCATTTAGAGTAGATATAGCATTTTCCTTCAGGTCAGTCCTATATATTCGTAATAAAAAATCTGTTTGAATGTCCGCTGCTATGTCTGGCACTTTTAACATTTTTATTTTTTTATTTTTTTAGTTATAGTAGGAATTACACTGTAAAGCCATGTTTCCACCAAAATTTCCTGGAACAATTTGTCCCAGGATCTTTTTTCCTCCGGACCTGTTGCTGTCTGCGTTTTCCGCCGCGACCTACAGTACCGTGAAGATTAGGCAAATAGTCCGGTGATGTAGGACTGCGCGTGACTTTACAGTTCCCGTAGGATTTCATCCTCTGAATTTAAAGCCTGTTGCCATTGGTCCGTCAGTCTTATTTTTTAAACTCTGTTGATTTGATAGCAGTATTAGCAGACAACTGTTACTGAACTCACGGCAACAGATGGTGGAATGTTGCGGGGAGTCAACCAATCAAAATGCGGCATGAACTCGACCAATTAGCATGTCCGGAGCCCAAGTACCACCCATGAAAGTTCCCGAACTTTGAAAAGGAAGAAGCATAGATATCTATATAAAGGCTAGATGTCTTAAGGCGGAGTTTCTATCGCCATCACCGGCGGCCATCTTGTCACAGGTAAGCTGATATATATAAGCTGATATACGGAACGTTGGCTAAACGTCTGATGCATATGGTACACTTAACTGGAAACACTTCAGGAATGTCGAAGTCGTCATCTGATTGCTTGAATTTTATCGGATTTCCAGTGTCGCGTTTATTTTCGGTCCGCTGGGAAACAAAGCGCAGACGTGTGATTGCGGAGAAAAACTGTTGTGTTTATATGAGTGACAATGAGCATTTATCAAGATCAGCTAAACGCAGTTGTCCCCTCCTATCTATTATGGAAGATCAAGTGAAGTACTTAATTGCGAAGGGGATATCAGCCGCGTTTGTGGGCAAACATGAAACAACCGACGCTGACATCGCAGCTGGCCGATTCAGTATTCATATAGGGCGCACACTGGATTATAAGGCGCATAAGATACTGCAGAGTCAAACGTTTGACTGGGTTTGCGTTATGCATCCACTAGATGTGCTAAAGGGAATGTAGCGAGTGCGCGGCGCCGGAGGTGAGGCGTTTATTTAGTAGGCGTGAGCGCGCTGGGGCGGGGACATAACTTACATTCGCAGCCTGACTCATGTGAGTATTCAATGTGCGCGGCTCGCTGACAGCTACAGCTGGCTGTTTTGAATGAGACGACCCGGTTACTGTGAACTGGGAGCGCTTTATGAACGCACGAGCAGCGCCGGGGACAGTGTGTCTGTTAAGAGTGAGCGCTCGTGAGCGGGCACGTGATAACCTGATTTATATGAGGTTGAACTGGCCGTGTGACAAAGCGGGCATAAGATGGACATGAGCGCGAGTTCGTGGGTGAATTTAATAACGCGGAGCGTTGTAAACGAGCGCCTCCGGTGACTGACTTGTTGCACGCCGGTCTGTTGTTGTGGGGACATTTCCACGCCCCGAAACGTGACGCTGAACGAAACGAACTGTAATTGGTTGTTTGACATGTCGGTGAAACGGCCTTATGGGCGGGCCTTGGCCAAAGAAAGCTGCTATGAATTCCAGACCTTCAGACTACGCGAGACTAGCTGATATATAATGAGTGGTCAACACGAACACAAATACTCTTATCTCGTTGAAATCTTGACGGATTAACAAACGGTTTGGTTTCTTACAAACATTATTAACGAGGCTATAATTATCTGGATGATTATTTATTTATACATTTATCATTCATAAGTATGCTGTGTCATAACTACATCTCTGACGTTTATAACAAACCAAACCGTTTGAAAATCGGTAGAAAATTGAGCAAGTTATGGTTATATAAATAGTACATGTACCATTAACACAATGTTACGAGTGAGCGAGCTGCCTGTGACAAGATGGCCGCCAGGTGCAGACGTCGACCTCCATTGGCCAGCAGCGTGGACGACATATCTAGCTTTTATATAGATATCTATGGGTACTATCTCGCGAGCAGGGACTTTCGGACGGGTACACTTCATTTAGACCCTGGTTCTTGTGGTGGAAACACACACCATCGTTCCTGGGGAAAGTTCCTGCAGTGGAAATGCAGATTAATATTCTTTAAATTTTACCCATTTTTAAAAGAAATTAAATTGGTGACGCCTGCATACACATGATTCATGTGTCGTGATGTTTAGAAACAAGACATTGTTTTATTATTTTGTGGATTTCTCATCATGTGACTGGACCTCCCCTCCAGGTCCTCTTCCACCTCCACCCACAGGAGGAGGAAACAGAGGTGGGATGCCTCAGCCCGTGCCTCCTCCTAATCGTCCCGGTGGATCCGGCAGACCCGCTTTACCCCCAGACCCTCCCAGAGTGCCCAGCTTTCCTCCCCCACCCCCCGAAGCCATCAACGGCTACCAGTGCCCTCCACCACCTGCCACAGGTACGACCTCTGCGCTCTTAAAGGGATAGTTCACCCCAAAAATGATCCTTCATATCATACCAAACCCGATCTTCAGAACACAAATGAAGATCTTTTTAATGAAATCTGAGAGCTTTCTGTCCCTCCATTGACAGGCTATGCAGCTACCACTTTCAAGGCCCAGAAAGGTAGTAAAGACATCATTAAAGTAATCCATGTGACTCCAGTGGTTTAACCTCAATTTTATAAAGCGATGCAAGTGCTTTACTGGTTCAAAATAAAAAAATGAATTTACCACTTTATTTACAAAATATGACATTCATGTGTCGTGGCGCCCTCATAACGCTCATATTTTGTAAATAAAGTGTAAATTCAGTTTTTTGGGCAAACAAAGTACTTGTGTCGCTTCATAAAATTGAGGTTAAACCACTGGAGACTCATGGATTGCTTTAATGATGTCTTTACTACCTTTCTGGGCCTTGAAAGTGGTAGCTGCATAGCCTGTCAATGGAGGGACAGAAAGCTCTCAGATTTCATTAAAAAGATCTTCATTTATGTTTCGAAGATGAATGAAAGTTTAACGGGTTTGGAACGACATGAGGTTGACTAATAAATGACAGAATTTTTCAGGTGAACTATCCCTTTAAGACTGCATCTTATATCTGTTTATGAGAAAATGGCAGCATGTATAGGTCAACAATACAAAAGGTCGTGAGTTGAAGAACCTGAAGAGAGACATTTCTGCATTGTCATATATTAGAATTGAAAATAAAGTAGGTTTTCTGGATATGAGAAAGTATTTTAACAGAAATAAGCACAGTATTATTGAATTTGAACAAAAAATGAAGGGTTACCGTATTTGGAATTTAAAGGGATAGTTCACCCAAAAATGATGTCATTAAATACTCAACTTCATGTCGTCCCAAATCCGTAAGACTTTAATTCATCTTCAGACCACAAATGAAGATCTTTTTAATTAAATCTGAGAGCTTTCTGTCCCTCCATTGACAGGCTACACAACTACCACTATTCAAGGCCCAGAAAGGTAGTAAAGACATCATTAAAGTAATCCACGTGACTCCAGTGGTTTAACCTCAATTTTATGAAGCGATGCAAGTGCTTTACTGGTTCAAAATAAAAAAATGAATTTACCACTTTATTTACAAAATATGACATTCATGTGTCGTGGCGCCCTCATAACGCTCATATTTTGTAAATAAAGTGTAAATTCAGTTTTTTGGGCAAACAAAGTACTTGTGTCGCTTCATAAAATTGAGGTTAAACCACTGGAGACTCATGGATTGCTTTAATGATGTCTTTACTACCTTTCTGGGCCTTGAAAGTGGTAGCTGCATAGCCTGTCAATGGAGGGATTTCATTAAAAAGATCTTCATTTGTGTTTCAAAGATGAATGAAAGTTTAACGGGTTTGGAACGACATGAGGTTGACTAATAAATGACAGAATTTTTCGGGTGAACTATCCCTTTAAGACTGCATCTTATATCTGTTTATGAGAAAATGGCAGCATGTATAGGTCAACAATACAAAAGGTCGTGAGTTGAAGAACCTGAAGAGAGACATTTCTGCATTGTCATATATTAGAATTGAAAATAAAGTAGGTTTTCTGGATATGAGAAAGTATTTTAACAGAAATAAGCACAGTATTATTGAATTTGAACAAAAAATGAAGGGTTACCGTATTTGGAATTTAAAGGGATAGTTCACCCAAAAATGATGTCATTAAATACTCAACTTCATGTCGTCCCAAATCCGTAAGACTTTAAATTCATCTTCAGACCACAAATGAAGATCTTTTTAATTAAATCTGAGAGCTTTCTGTCCCTCCATTGACAGGCTACACAACTACCACTTTCAAGGCCCAGAAAGGTAGTAAAGACATCATTAAAGTAATCCACGTGACTCCAGTGGTTTAACCTCAATTTTATAAAGCGATGCAAGTGCTTTACTGGTTCAAAATAAAAAAATGAATTTACCACTTTATTTACAAAATATGACATTCATGTGTCGTGGCGCCCTCATAACGCTCATATTTTGTAAATAAAGTGTAAATTCAGTTTTTTGGGCAAACAAAGTACTTGTGTCGCTTCATAAAATTGAGGTTAAACCACTGGAGACTCATGGATTGCTTTAATGATGTCTTTACTACCTTTCTGGGCCTTGAAAGTGGTAGCTGCATAGCCTGTCAATGGAGGGACAGAAAGCTCTCAGATTTCATTAAAAAGATCTTCATTTATGTTTCGAAGATGAATGAAAGTTTAACGGGTTTGGAACGACATGAGGTTGACTAATAAATGACAGAATTTTTCGGGTGAACTATCCCTTTAAGACTGCATCTTATATCTGTTTATGAGAAAATGGCAGCATGTATAGGTCAACAATACAAAAGGTCGTGAGTTGAAGAACCTGAAGAGAGACATTTCTGCATTGTCATATATTAGAATTGAAAATAAAGTAGGTTTTCTGGATATGAGAAAGTATTTTAACAGAAATAAGCACAGTATTATTGAATTTGAACAAAAAATGAAGGGTTACCGTATTTGGAATTTAAAGGGATAGTTCACCCAAAAATGATGTCATTAAATACTCAACTTCATGTCGTCCCAAATCCGTAAGACTTTAAATTCATCTTCAGACCACAAATGAAGATCTTTTTAATTAAATCTGAGAGTTTTCTGTCCCTCCATTGACAGGCTACACAACTACCACTATTCAAGGCCCAGAAAGGTAGTAAAGACATCATTAAAGTAATCCACGTGACTCCAGTGGTTTAACCTCAATTTTATAAAGCGATGCAAGTGCTTTACTGGTTCAAAATAAAAAAATGAATTTACCACTTTATTTACAAAATATGACATTCATGTGTCGTGGCGCCCTCATAACGCTCATATTTTGTAAATAAAGTGTAAATTCAGTTTTTTGGGCAAACAAAGTACTTGTGTCGCTTCATAAAATTGAGGTTAAACCACTGGAGACTCATGGATTGCTTTAATGATGTCTTTACTACCTTTCTGGGCCTTGAAAGTGGTAGTTGCATAGCCTGTCAATGGAGGGATTTCATTTAAAAGATCTTCATTTATGTTTCGAAGATGAATGAAAGTTTAACGGGTTTGGAACGACATGAGGTTGACTAATAAATGACAGAATTTTTCGGGTGAACTATCCCTTTAAGACTGCATCTTATATCTGTTTATGAGAAAATGGCAGCATGTATAGGTCAACAATACAAAAGGTCGTGAGTTGAAGAACCTGAAGAGAGACATTTCTGCATTGTCAGATATTGGAATTGAAAATAAAGTAGGTTTTCTATATGAGAAAGTATTTTAACAAAAATAAGCACAGTATAATTGAGTTTGAACAAAAAATTTAAAGGGAAAGTACACCCAAAATGTTTAATTCTGTCCTCATTTACTCGCCCTCATGTCGTTCCAAACCTGCATGACTGACTTGCTGTCACCTGTGGAATGTTAAACGAAATATTTTTAAGAATGTTTAGAAAAAAACGTTTTCGGTTCCTTTTGACTTCCATTGTTTGGGAAAAAAAATGCAATGGAAGTCAAAGGGAACTGACACTGAAATATCTTCTTCTGTTTTCTGAAGTCGGTCGAATGTCATTCAGGCTTGAAACGACATGAGGGCGAGTAAATGATGACAGGATTTTCATTGTGGGTGACCTTTCCCTTTAATGTCCATAGACAGCAGATGCAGCATTACGTATGGTTATGAAAATGTGCTATTGAAAATTGATATTGACTGTCGTATCGTATTCTTTCCCTCTAGATGATTGGGGGATGAGGTTCTCCTTCCATGCTCTGTCTGAATTACCTCCACCAGAGCCGTATGTCTCCTTCTCGAAGTCTTACCCCAGCAAGGCCGGGGGCAAAGGTCAGCACCGCAGGGTTTTGTGCAGAATTGTAATGACAGTTCTCTAAAAGTGTGTGTTGTTGTGAATCTAGTATGATGCTAATGTCCACCCACAATTGCTTTTTGTTTTCCTGCTTTTAGAGTTGACATGTAGAGTTTTGCATATTTTAATGTCAGAATAATTGCTTTATATCTATTTGTTTTTCAGGAATCAGAGACAGAGGAGCGCCACCCCTGCCACCAATTCCCAGATGAAATGTTTTGGCATTATTATAATATGAGATGGATTTTCATCTGGTGAATGAGACTCAGGAACTAAATTTTTATATACATTTTATTTTTTTATGCATTTAATTTCTTTTGGGCGGAAAATGTATGGCAATTAAAGTGCATTCTATCATTATCCATGAAAGTTTGTTTTAATCAAGACATTTTTGTGTGTATTTTTGTGTGGTCCAAATGTCCCAACAAGTGTGTATAGTTCTCAGGTATTCCCTACATTGCGGGGACATTTTGGTCCACATGAGGAAAACAGCTTAAAATTAAAAAGAGTAATTGATTTGATAATGTAAAAATGCAGAAAGTTTTGTGTGATGGGTAGGTTTACGGGTCAGGTTATGGGAGAAAATATTCAGTTTGAACGGTACAAAAATCATAAAGAAATTCCCTATAAAACATGAACTTACAAAAATACCTTGTTCTGCAAATTCTATTTAGGCCACCTTTATTTATTTACAGACAAATTTATCTGACGAACGTTGGACAAAAAATAGTGAGTAATTTATCATAAAGTAGCACACATTTCAACAGGAATCCAGAAGGTTACGCAGCAAGAAAAGTGAAGTTGCAAAACTGAAGAGGAAAGAGAGAAAAGTAGTTTAACACACAGCAATATCCACATTTGAAGTAGTAGGGGTATTTTGCCTCTCAATTAAAAATGGTTATTCTCTCCTCAATGTATTTGTTTTTCAATAAACTTTCCTACAAATAATATATATAGGACATATCAATGCAGGAATTAGCGTACATTAAAGCCGCTCTGAGCAAGGAAGTGAATATAGCGAAGCGACGCTAACTTCTGTCAAACCAAGCCACTGAAAGTCCCCACACTGCTATCCCTTCAACCACGTTTGTGTCAGTGTGTGTGTGTGTGTGTGTGTGTGTGTGTGTGTGTGTGTGTGTGTGTGTGTGTGTGTGTGTGTGTGTGTGTGTGTGTGTGTGTGTGTGAATTGAATTAATCTGAGATTGGCTGAAAGGGCACATGAACAAGGCTGATACAATGAGGTGGATGGAGCAATGACTATATTTGTAGTTTTGTATTGACACCTGATAGCAGGTAAAACAGAATCGTATATTCTGGTTTGTTTTCTGACTATGTTGTATTTTTTATTTTTATTTTTTGTAGGCTATTGCTGTGTTTCTCAAATTCTGTAAATTCAACGTAAATGTATATGGGTTTGCATTTGTATTTGTACACGAAAACTGGTCAGTGGCCCAAAATAAAGTTCGATTAATCCTGAAGTCATTTTGAATGATCTGTTTATTGTGAAATGCTTTATTTAAAGAAATGCCTCCCTCTATCGACCATTACAAGAACATCTGGCCATTTTGTAAAGCTGCCCTATATTACTGTAAGGCCATTTTTTACGAACAAATACCAATTGTAATGTGTGAAATGTAAGTCATATTCCCATAGAATACATATTTTTTAATAAAGGAGGTTTCCATATTACATGTGTTGTTTCAAGCTTATGCAAAGCACCACGTGAGAGGTGCCTGTGCGCTTGTGCGCATGCGCACACTCTTGACCGATTTCTATTGGCGAGTGTGATGATAACTTCACTGCAGCGGTGTGTGTGAGTGTGTGTGTTAGTACTATGATAACAAGACTCATGCTTGCAGCACACAGACAGAGCAGAGGCGATGCGGAAGAGCAGTTGTGGATCTGAGATCACTGCTCGATGTCATCTGAAAGAAACAGCATGAGTGAAAGTGTGTTTGTGTGTGTTTCTCACACACTAGATCGGATTTACAGGAATCAGCTGATCCGGTGAGTCTGTCAACAACTCACTGTACACAGAACCCAGTTCATCTAAAAAGATTATTGTGTTCATGCTAGATTATGTATTGCCTGGTAACTTACTAACATTCGCTATTGTTTACAACTCAAACTAGTACCCGAAAGTAAGCTGGTACCATGACAGACAGGAGTCTAATATTATCTTGAAGTGAATACATAAATCCATCTGATGTCATCACTGGAAAGTCCTCTTGGGCTTGACTGAAATACTCATGTGTATGCTTGTGTAACAAGAAGTTTGATTAGAAACATGTCACACTGCATTTTTAACCCATGCAAAGCTTTTCTTTGTTTTGTTCAGTGGAACAGTTTATTGAACCTTAAGTTTAGACAAAATATAACATTAGACTAAATATTTGAGAAAATCTAAAAAAAAAAAGTGGTGTTGCATCATACGTGTTTTGTTTTGTATCATATGATACATCAGGCACTCATTTGGTAAGATATAGTGAGACAATGAAGCCCATCCTCGATTCAGAGGCCAAAACTGAGCAAAAATGTGCAATTTGGTGCAGTTGTTATTTATGTATATGTGTACAAGATAAGATTAAATTATGATGCTTGCATTAGAAGTCAATGGGATCTTTATATAGGCCTAAGTTGCACAATACTTCCATAAAAGGCTTATAAATATTAGTTGTCACTCTTTAAAGAGATTACATTAAATTCTTAGTTTTATTATCAAAGCTTTTTTGTTTTAAAACAATGCAATGCAATAAAATCATGATGGAGAAATGAATTAATAAGCGTTCCTCAAAATGGATCATATTTGAATATACTTCCATTTTAACATTTAAAAAGAACTAACCTAAGTTTCTTCTGTCCAGTAAATGTTAATTGATAGCAATATAAAAGTTATTGTTGTATTAATGCAGCAAAATGCATGTGTATCAGGACCATAAGGAGGATCTTTTTAGTAGGATTTTTTACTTGCTAAAAAGATTACACACTATAAACAGCGACTGAAGGCATGTAGTTGATTGTGTGCATAAGGTTTTTCAAGTTTTATTCATAGTAGATATGTATGTATCAAATATGATACTGTAGATCATTACGGTTACGGGTTTGACTAGACATTCGTATATATGCAGGGTCTAAAACTAACTTTTTGCCACACTTGCCAATGGCGGTGACTTTATCGGCCATAAATATTTTTACTGGCCATGAAACATTTAACAGGCAGTTATGACACCAACAGTTTAGATACCAGTGAAAATTCACAATTTCACTCTATTATTTTGACACAACAGCTAAAACTACTAGCCTAACTAATAGAAATTAAAAAGAAATATCAAAGACAAGTAAGCATTCAGTAATAATTTAAGAACAAATAATCAAATTGCAAGCAAAAGCACACATAAATACAGTAGAACATAGATGCAACTGAAATAAATAGTTGTTTTTCGGGTACTGTAGGTCTGACAGTAGTTTTCAGGTACTGAACTAAACTGATTAATCCTTATTAAAGTCACAAAAGTTATTCAGTCAAGAGCAGTGAGTGAATTTATCCTTGTTTTGTTGTCGTTTGATTAACATTCAGACTGCAGCAGAAATATTAGGCTGCTGTCACTTTAAAAGCTGCACGGATCAAATGTACTGATACACATTCGTTTCCTTTCTCAACTGTTTACGCTCGCTTAAGAAAACCGACTGTTTACTTGGATGCTCGCCGAGACGGCCATTTTGACATAATTTTGATTGAATTTGTCCGTTCAAGCGCAAAAAGACGTGAAAGAGTTCAATTTACTATTTGTGCGCTGTCTGAGACGCGGCTTTTCTGATCGCGCGATTCGGATGTTTAAACTTCACACACGTGGCATGAGGGACGAATTGCACTTGAATATTTAAAATTTGCAAGGATTAAACTTTTGTTTTGTTTTTGAAGTACTTTTAGGCCCTATATATGTTTACATGTATTGTATTATATATATATACGTATGTATATATGAAGAGTTCAGATGCAAAAGCCTTTAAGTGCCATTTGAAATTTTCTTCTAGAATGATCATTTTTATCAAGCTCGTATATTTAAGTTATTAATTGACACTTAAATTACAATTAATAGGTAATTATCATTGCCATTTAAGTGAAATTACTGAACTTAAATATACAAGCTTGATAAAAATGATCATTCTACAAGAAAATTTCAAACGGCACTTAGAGGCTTTTGCATCTGAACTCTTCATATATATATATATATATATATATATATATATATATATATATATATACAGTATATATAGAGGGCCTAAAATCTCATAATAGTATATAATAAGTTTAAATGGGTTGATGAATACTATATTCATCAACCCATTTATAGTTATATGCTATTATAAAGCATGACTTATATGAATATATAATCATTCAGAGCCATTTTATGCAAATACCAGGATGTATAATTCAAATTTTCACTGTGCTATCTAATGTTCAGGTAGAACCACATATTCCATGCATTAAATATTTACATGGATGACTGTAAAATTAATTGAAAGTCATGCAAAATGAATTGTCTTTTGAATAAACGAATGACCTCTTTTTCTTTACTTTTCAGAATGTTTAGTTACTTTACAATTGTTGACCCACTCACACATCTGTGACGGGCCTGCAGTCAAACTCAGGATGGAGGATCTGTCGGTTAATATTTCCCACTTCGGCGGGGATGGATCGGACCCCCACTCCGTCCCACCCAGCATGTCAATCGACAAACTCCTCCCAGCCCTGCTCGAATGTTTCGGGATAATTCTCTGCGGATACGTCGCAGGCCGTACAAACATCATCCCATCTACACAAGCCAAAGGACTGGGCAGCTTTGTGTCCAAGTTTGCGCTTCCAGCTCTGCTCTTCAAAAACATGGTGCTGCTGGACTTTGGGGACGTAATCTGGCCATTTTTCTTTAGTATTCTGGTGGCAAAAGTGACTGTGTTCTTTTTTGTGTGTGTACTCACACTTTTGGTAGCAAACAGAGAGAGCCGTTTCTCCAAAGCTGGCCTGTTCTCGATATTTGCCACACAGAGTAATGACTTTGCTCTGGGGTTCCCTATAGGTGAGTAGAAAAGGACAAGCCCTGAATAAATACATATATACAATATGTTCTATAAACATGTGACCATAAGGAAACTCATTATGGTTACAGAACAAAAAAAAAACTCAAACCCACAGATCATGAAAATGGTGATGGTAATATATCTGTCTGTGTATGCACGTTTGGTCTTTTACTTTCATCTGCTCATGAAATGTTTGTAACATAATCCTGATGCTGTGCAGCCAGTTAGTTTAGTTTGAGGTTCATTTTCATTGTCTTGAATGGGTTTGCACTCAATACTAGTATGATTCACCTCAGCCAGTTGAAAAGTCATCAATTTAAATGGTTAAGAACTAAAAGGTTAACAAAAAACACATAAATCATTGTTTACATTTAAAATCACCCATGGTGAAAAGCAAAATGTTGAAACATTGCGTTATGAATCAATTTGGAATAATTTGCAAAAATGAAAACAAAAGTAACACTTTAGTTTAGGGTCCAATTGTCACTAGTTTCTTATTAGTGTGCATTACTAGAATATTGTCCGTTTATTCTGCATGAGCATATCCAAGATGTCCATGTCTTTCTTTCTTCAGTCGAAAAGAAATTAAGGTTTTTGATGAAAACATTCCAGGATTTTTCTCCATATAATGGACTTCAATGGGAACCAAACGGTTCAAGGTCCAAAAGACAGTTTCAGTGCAAACTGCAAACTTGTTCAAAGGGCATTAAACGATTCCAGACGATGAATAAGGGTCTTATCAAACGAAACAGTCGCTCGTTTTTTAAATAAATAACAAAGTTTAAGTTTTATAAGCTCAAACGCTCGCCTTGCTCTGTTCTGTAACACACTCCTGTTCGAACTCGTTTATCAAAATGAACAAGTCTTTTTCCGAGTCATTCGGTTCATTCAGAGAAAGAAACGAACGAATTGATTCGGAAAAAGATTTGTTAATTTTGTTGAACGAGTTTGAACAGGAGAGTCACGAACGCGCACCACAGAACTGAGCAAGGTGAGCGTTTGATCTTATAAAACTTAAACTTTGTTTTTTGTTTTTTTTTTAAAATGAGCGATCGTTTCGTTTGATAAGACCCTTATTTATTGTCTGGAATCGTTTAAAACCCTTTGAACAAGTTTGCAGTTTGTACTGAAAGTTTCTTTTGGGCCTTGAACTGTCTGGTTCCCATTGAAGTCCATTATATGGAGAAAAATCCTGGAATGTTTTCATCAAAAACCTTAATTTCTATTCGACTGAAGAAAGAAAGACATGGACATCTTGGATGACACGGGGGTGAATAAATTATCAGCAAAAGTTTTTTGAAAAGTGAACTACTCTTTTAAGGTTTTTGATGAAAACATTCCAGGATTTTTCTCCATATAATGGACTTCAGTGGGAACCAAACGGTTCAAGGTTCAAAAGACAGTTTCAGTGCAAACTGCAAACTTTTCAAAGGGCTTTAAACGATTCCAGACGATGAATAAGCGTCTCATCAAGCGAAACGATCGCTCATTTGAAAAAAAACCCCCAAAGTTTAAGTTTTATAAGCTCAAATGGTCGCCTTGCTCTGTTCTGTGATGCGCGTTCGTGACTCTCCTGTTCGAACTCGTTCATCAAAATGAACGATTCTTTTCCTGAGTTAATTTCATTCGTTGAATGAACCAAATGACACGAAAAAAGATTCGTTCATTTTCGCTTGATAAGACCCTTATTCATCGTCTGGAATCGTTTAAAGCCCTTTGAACAGTTTGCAGTTTGCACTGAAACTGTCTTTTGGACCTTGAACCGTTTGGTTCCCATTGAAGTCCATTATATGGAGAAAAATCCTGGAATGTTTTCATCAAAAACCTTAATTTCTTTTCGACTGAAGAAAGAAAGACATGGACATCTTGGATGACATGGGGGTGAGTAAATTATCAGCAAAAGTTTTTTTTTTAAAGTGAACTACTCCTTTAATTTGCAGCAATTAAGAGTTTATTGAGAGAAAAGTCTTAGTTAATAGTGAGAAATGGACCCTAAACTAAAGTGTGATTCAACCTTCAATCCATTCCCCCGGAAAGAATGTAGAAATGTCGATATATCAGTTGCTTTATTGGTTTGTCTTCACAAGCAATAAATACAGAGAATGATCCCAGGCCCATTAACACCAATAACGATAGCTATTTTAGCATCCAAACCAAGGCACAATAGCGTTCTCTGCGTTTTGCAGTTTTATCGTCTGCCACTTTAAATGCTCAAGCTCAAGTGCATTCTGATTGGCTGTCAGTGTTTGTTTTTTGCACCCTGAAACTGATTCCAATAATATCATTCCTGTGTGATGACATCGTTATAGCGGTGTCGTGGCCTTCAGTGTTGTAGTCGAGACCACCTCATTCGAGTCCGCGTCGAGACCGAGACCAGAGAGAGTCGAGTCCGAGTCAAGACCGAGTCCATAGAGAGTCGAGTCCGAGTCGAGTCCGAGACCAGAGACAGTCGAGTCCGAGTCGAGACCGAGACCAGTGAGGGTTGATTACCTAATTTACTTTTATTTACTTAGAGAAATCCTTTTTTTTATTTTACTAAATTTACTTAAGAGTTTAAAAAATTTGATCAGTTTAGGGTAAAAAGGCCACATAGTAGGTGGTGTTAAAAGTAATTTTATTACAATTTGTCATGCGCAGTTGCGCACTAGAAAATCACCAATCACTGGGCGTGTCAATCAATTTAAAGAAATATTTTATTAACATACATTAATAATCATGAAAAATATTTTGAATTGAACTCGAGTGGACTCGGGAATAAGTCCGAGTCCTAAAAAAAAAAATGTTCGAGTACGAGTCAATTCCGAGTCCAAATGGACACGAGTCCATGACAAGACCAAGACCATTAAAATATGGTCTCGAGACCGAGTCCGAGACGAGTCAGAGTCCCGAGTACTACAACACTGGTGGCCTTTATACTTACAATATAGTATTGGTTGATGTTGTATAAGGTAAATGTTGTTCAATAGACCTTTAACCCAGAAACTGAGTAAGCAAAGGTCAAATGGAACTGGATAGTTTCAAAGAATTTACTAAAGATCCCAAACAGGAAGAGGGATTTAACTTCTCATTTTAGCCATTGACAACACATGCTGTATTATCCAAACCCATATTATCTTTCTTCCTCATAAGGATATTTTTTTGAAGAATGGCCAAGCCTAATTGAGTATTTTCAGTGTCCGTGAGCATTTTGTTAATGTTGTTCCTTTGCGTCCTCCACAGTTGAAGCTCTGTATCGCAACACCCATCCCGAGTACCTTCAGTACATCTACCTGGTAGCTCCCGTCTCCCTCATGGTCCTCAACCCGCTAGGCTTTGCATTCTGTGAGGTGCAGAGGTGGAGAAATGGGGAACTTCACCAGCAGAGTAAGCTGCGAGTGCTGGGTCAGGTGGTCCTTCAAGTGGTCAAAAACCCCATTGTCTTTATGGTGGTGATCGGGCTCATTTCTCACTTTCTGCTGGGCCAGAAGATCCCGCCCTTCATGGAGGAGTTTGTAGATGGTCTGGCGAACTCTTTCGGGGGAGCAGCACTGTTTTATCTGGGTCTGTCCATGGTGGGTCAGCTGAAAAAACTCACCCGCTCTACTGTGGTAGCCCTGATTCTCCTCATCACGGCAAAACTGTAAGTCTACCATGCAGTTTGTTAGTGATAAAAGATAGAATATCCTGTCATTGTTTGTCATTCCAAAACTGATTTTTATTCTTCTGTCGAACACAAAAGATGTTTAGCAGATTGTCCATGATGCTCTTTTTCCATACAATGAAACCCAATGGTGTTTTACACTGTCAAGCTGCAAATTGGACAATAAAGCACCATCAAAATATGATAAAAGTAGTTTTGTTCTAAAGACAAGCCAAGGCTATGACTTGAGATGGGACTTTTTAGCCTTGTGTTCAGTGGCGTAACTTTGATATAAAAAGTGGGTGGGACATGTGTATTTAAATGAATGAATCACGTGACTCGTGAATAAAACATAGATCCGACTTTACAACATGTCCAGTGGAATAGCCTATGCTATAGGCCTACAGAAAGTCCTGTAAAATTAAACGAATAAAGTGACCTAATAATATGAATAAAATTTATATAAACAAAAATATACATAAAAGTAAATTAACTAGGCTATTAGGCCAGAATTTTGATAACTGATTTTTTGCGGAACGCGCATGATTAAAATTTAAATTGGCTTATATCCTATCCATTGTACACACAAACTGCTGTACAATTAAACGAATAAATGGGCCTAATAATATAAATAAATATAAAAAATAAGTGTATAAACAAAAATGTGAAAAATAAAAAATAAAGGCCTACATAAACATTTTAAAACTAAATTTAAAAAGTAAATTAACTATTAGACCAACAAATAGCCTAATAAAATTATGCTTATCAATAGTACAAAAAATGCTGTAAAATTAAACGAATCAATGGGCTTTATTATAAATAAAAATGTACAATAGGCATACTGTAGGCTACATCAACGTTTTAAAAGTATGCTAAATGAACTATTAGGCCAAAATTCGTAACTGAACTTTTGCGCAGAGTGCACATTACAATTTAAATGGGTTACATTGTCAAACTTTTAGAAAAGAAAAAAAGAAAGAAAGAAAGAAAGAAAGAGTTCACCTTCAAGAACACAAGTTTGGACAATGTCTGAGGCTTCAGACTCATGTGGTTGTTGCAGAGAAAACCCTATCTGCCCTTGCAGACCCGCTTGGGATGCTGAAAACCATGCGAGCTAGGCGAAAAGACGTGGAGTCAGACTCGTGGTGTGAGCGGAGCGAAATTGGAGCGGGAAATAGGGTGACGCTCCGTCCTTTAAAAAATGCCCCTCTCCGCTCTGTCCAAGATCCGCCCGCTCGAGCTCCCCGCTCGCTCCCGCTCCACTCCGCTCACATTCTCTGCACCGGAACGAACAAAAAGTCTCCGAAACGGATTGAAGCACGCATGCATGTGAAGACTGTGCGTGAGCCACGAGATACACTGTAACCGCGCCACCGATCGCAGACAGCAAGGAGCACTTTGATCACTTAATTTAAAAAAAAAACAACGTATTTCAGGGCTAGATCTCTTCTTTTATTTTACAAACGAACGAAATGACTGGTCTGCCAGTTGGAGATGTTTTATTTATTTCTACTGTTTATCCGTGCCGCGAGAACTTTTAAAAAGTGGTGGGGACAATATCGACCTTGGAAAAAGTGGTGGGGACATGTCCCACCCGTCCCACCCGCAAATTACGCCCCTGCTTGTGTTTAGAACAGACCAGAATTTAAGTAATTATTCCCTGATCTTTCCATTAACATTATTTTTCAATATTGATTCCTGTTTGTGCACATTCAGACCGTCAAGTCATGCATTACAATATTAATATAAAAAAGTTTCTAATATGGGGAGCAATGTGTTTTGTTACGTTTGTGCTACTCTTTCTCACCTGGCTAAGTCAATTGATTTGTTATCACAGTCAAGGTCCTGTCTGGGAGCCCAAGCTACGTGCCCATTGCATACAGCACCTAGCCCCTTCTTAAGGATCTGTTTTCCACAACAACGTGCCTGGACAGTTGTTCTAAGGGCACCACGGCCCGTTGCAAGGCAAGATCTGACCTAGGGCTGAAAGTTAGGGGACAGACAGGTGTGATAACCTCAGAACTCGGCTGTGTAGCCGTAGTGGTCTCTATGCATCAATCCGAGCGGTGTGACCTCGGCTGCGAATGCCATGTGTCCCAGGCACCTCCGAAAATGTTTCAGGGGAACCACTGTTTTGCTCCTGAATGCATTCAGGAAGTTCAGCATTGACTGTGAGCGCTCATTGATGAGACACGCCGTCCATACCGAGAAAAGAGATGCTCTGCACAGGGGAGAGCTTGCTTCGGTTGACGTGCCTGAGCACCAGGTCTCTGTGTTCGCACAACAGATCTCGAGAATGAGCTAGAAATGAGCCTGGCATTAAGATAATTAAGATAGTTGAGGGGTGGTGATGGCGCAGTGGATAAGACGCATGCCTTTGGTGTGAGAGACCTGGGTTTGAATCCACTGTGAGACACCAATGTGTCCCTGAGCAAGACACTTAACCCCTAGTTGCTCCAGAGGCGTGTGACCTCTGACATATATAGCAATTGTAAGTCGCTTTGGATAAAAGCGTTAGCTAAATGAATAAATGTAATGTAAATGTATTTGGGAATGCAAATGCCCACTTCCCTTTCCCTTAGTAATGGGAGACAGGGACAGCACAGGGACAACCTTGTACTGATATCCCCAACCCTAATTGGGTAAACCAAAGAAACGCTCTGTGTCGAAGCAGAATCGAGACGTGGAAGTCCTTTAAGTCAATTCCAGCAAACCAATCTTGGGGATGAATGCACGTGAAAATGCGTTTCTGTGTATGATGAACCCACCGCCTTTCTTGGGTACGATGATGTACGGGCTGTAAAAACCCCTATCTTCATCTCAGCTGAAGGGGCCGGCTCCTTCGCCAACAGGACCACAATATTGTGCGCAGGACAGGGGCATCTTTGCCTGCCATAGAGGTAAGGAAGACTCCGCTGAATTTCTGGGGATGCCTGGTCAACTGAATCACATAGCCAAGTCTGATTGTCTGCAAGAGTCTGGAGGAGCCTGCAAGATAGGATATGCTGGGAAGTGCTAGCCAGGCTCCCAGGCTGGGTGTGAGCGGTACCAAGGGAACAACCGACGTACCCACAGAGGGGTGGCAAGGAGGAGCACTGGTGCCCAACCCGGGAAGCATAACATCAAAAAAATAGAGGCAGTGAGTGTGGTGTGACGCTTATCTTGCTCAAAGGATCCCGGAAAAAGAATGACCGGAGATGCGTAAGGAGGCAACACCTTGTGGAGGCAACACAAGCTTGAGAATGAGGAAGCATAGCATCGTTTACTGCCAGACCATATGTATAGCCCTGTATGGCCCAGAGATTGAGGAAACTTCTCTTTGTTAAATTTGTAACAAATTGAAAATGTGGGAACCGCTGTCGATTAAGCCAGCGGTGGAACAAAAAAACAAAATAACCAAGGATTCTCCACCCGGCACTCTTCTGGGGAAAGAAGCGGTGCGTTCACCACCTCCTCGTCATGAGCAGATCCCTACATCTCTGGGCTGCCCGTACCAGGGCCGCTTCGATGTTTGGAGGCTTTAGCGGCCCGAGGGAGGGGCTGTGCACCCTTTTGCATGTGACATGTGAGACAGTGATCATGGCTATCAGATGAAGACTCACAACACATTGGGCATCTAGCCCAGCACAGAGTCTGTCCGAGCAGGAATGCACTCGAGTATTGGGCCTGGCATCAGACGCATCTGACTACTGAAGGATGATCAGAGGAAACTCAATCCGGGGATCGCCAAGCGGGATACTCAGCTGGAGAGCCAAGAAGGCGCTCATATCCCTCCTCTTAGAGGGGAAAAGGCCTGCAAGCAAGACATCGATCCAGACTTCCAGCATATTACCTTTTTATGCCCTACACATGGGAGAAAACTGGCTCCACTCAGATATTGTACAATCTAACGAAGGTATTAGGTGTCGCCCAGCCCGCACCTCTGCAGATAAGAGGTGCCACACACCAATGCCCAGAAGGAGACAACACTCTGAGTGCAGGGCGAGCAGCACTGCCATCAATTCCAGGCAATTGATTTGTTATCGCAGTCAAGGTCCCGTCTGCGAGCCCAAGCTACGTGCCCATTGCATACAGCACCTAGCCCCTTCTTAAGGCATCTGTTTTCCACAGCAACATACCTGGACAGTTGTTCTAAGGGCACCCCGGCCCGTTGCAAGGCAAGGAAATGACCACATCCAGAAATCTATGGATGGAAAGGCACCTTTCAAAAATATACCTGTTGACCATGATTGCTCTTTTAGAGAAATCTGCTCTTTGCACTGAAACACAAAGGGGAATTTTTTTTGCCAGCAGCCATATCACCCTGTAGCCCAAGACTGGTTGCCCACTGAAGCTAAGCAGGGCTGAGCCTGGTTGGTACCTGGATGGGAGACCTTCTGAGAAAGCCAGGTTGCTGCTGGAAGAGGTGTTAGTGAGGCCAGCAGGGGGTGCTCACCCTGTGGTCTGTGTGGGTCCTAACGCCCCAGTATAGTAATGGGGATACTATACTGTCAAAGAGCACCGTCCTTCGGATGAGACGTTAAACCGAGGTCCTGACTCTCTGTGGTCATTAAAAATCCCAGGATGTCTTTCGAAAGAGTAGGGGTGTAACCCCGGCATCCTGGCCAAATTTGCCCAGTGGCCTCTGTCCATCATGGCCTCCTAATCATCCCCATATATACCAATTGGCTTCATCACTGTCTCCTCTCCACCAGTAAGCTGGTGTTTGGTGAGCGTTCTGGCGCACTATGGCAGCCATCGCATCATCCAGGTGGATGCTGCACACTGGTGGTGGTTGAGGAGATCCCCCCCTCTATGTGAAGCGCTTTGAGTGTCCAGAAAGGCGCTATATAAATGTGATGAATTATTATTTTGCTGTTTTTAACTGTGCACTGCTCTTTGAGACTGGAAAAACCCTTTGAATGCGGCTTTATTCCACTCGCCAATTCCACTGGCCATTTTTCTAAAACTTAGAGGGAATTGAGGCTCCCAAGTCAGACCCCATTTGTCAGTTGATATTATGGTGACTGACAGATGGGAAACTATAAACTCTTATCCCAGTACTTCTGTGATTAATTTCAGTTATTGAATTATTATTACTGTGTGGTTAAAAATACTGTCTGTGAAACTAGATTACTAGATTATAGATGATTGAACCTTGACACCCCCCCCCCACACACACCTCCTTGCCTGTAATTTCCTATGTCAGTCCCTGTTGTCCCCTTGTTGAGATAAATCATGAGTAAAGTGCAGAGGCATTGTGTGCACTGTGTAAACATGTTATTGTAGATCTAGACTAAATGAGAGCATTTACTTATCTCACTTGCACAAAAACAGATTCAGTATTCGAACAAACACAATAAAATGCAAACTCAGAATATTAATAAAACCTGCAATAATTAAATATTAAATTACACAAATATAGTACTTTATGTATTTAATCTGATTGTATTAACCAATGTCTTTGCTGCTGACCTTCGAATGATCTAATCATACTAATAAGCAAAATTGACTGTAGATAAACATCACATTTGTGTTTCTTTTTTTTTTTTGAAAGTCAACATTTCTTCTCGCGTTGAAATGTATCCACTTTGGAAAGCGTTTTTTTAACAAGCTCGGTTTTCGCTTGACAAACTTTAGATGCAAAGATTCAAATATGTGAGAGCCAACTTTTGGGTGACATGTTTGTACTTTGGTAATGCATTTAAACCGTCTTCTAGACACACACTCTGATATTTGTGGGGTTTACTAAGGCGAGCAAGCTAATTTAATGTTCATGCCCTTGGGGTAATTGATTTTAAACATCTGTAAATATGCAGGTAGCTGCTTCTAGTGTAACTTGGTCAAATGGGAATGTTTCTCAGAGCATCAACAGAGTTAACCCATGTGCTTTAATCACACAAGCTTAGCTAGAGGGAGAACTCATCTGTTTTACCTGGATAGTTACTGAACCCTACCTGTGTGCTTTATTTGAACGCGTTCAGTTATTATCGATAAGTGAGATCAGAAGGTCTAATTCTGACATTGCTAAATGGTTCCTGTAATAATCTGAAGGTCTTGACAGTTTCATTACAGTAATGAACTCCTTCTGTTCTCTTCAGGCTGATGATGCCTCTGATCTGTAGAGGGATGGTTGAGGTTTTGGACTGTGGAAACAACAGAAGCTCACTGAACCACACCAGTTTGTCAAACTACGCCTTTCTGTATGGAGGGTTTCCCACTGCCCCTAGTGTGGCCATATACGCAGCGCAGTACAACATGGAGCTGGAGGTGGTATGTACCTCGTGTAGATGTGCTTTTCCACCTACTCCACCACTCAAAAGTAACAACATGTACTTACTATAGACCCCTTTTGCGCCGACGTCACAGTTACGTCACGGCGCTAGCTGGAGGCAAAACAAAGTGAAAACTGCAGGCGGCCAATGCAAAACAGCACAGATTCGGCTACATAATAAGGAGCTTTAATAATTGTTATTATTATTAAATGTCATCTTGTTGTGTTGTTTGGTGCAAGAATTGATGAAAAATGAATATGAACACACATTCCTGTTTCTGGAATTTTTTTTTCAAGAAAATATTCACATCATTAAAATCGCACCGTAATGTCACTCTTTACATTGTCGTCGTCTCGGCGCTGGCTCGGCAGAACTGCGGATCGTAAACACAAGTCTTGTACAGGACCATATAGGCATCTAAAGATTTATATGTCCTCAGTTTCTCTTTATGATCGTTTTTTCTATAAGGTAGGTGTAGAAGTCAGACCACTCAACCGAGGTAACGTAACGTTAATCCTGTCAGATCGTCCATGCATTGAGTGAGCGTGTAGGCGGCTACAGGTCGGCCAATCTGGTTCTGTCCGTTAAAAATAACTTTTGAAAATAACAATCGTGGTCCTGGACACTGAGTGACCTTACACATTAAGATAATATCGGATTTTCTCCAGTCATTGTTAAAAAACAAGCTAACAATCCTTGCTAACTAGCGTTAGTGAAGCGGCCAGATGGATGTTTCTGCCTCCACCTAAGCTCCGCCCACAAAAAAAACGTCACCATGTTTACCAACTGTAAAAGGGTCTATAGGATTAGGGTTAGGATGAGGGTTTGGTTTAGTGTTAGCTGCATGTAATTATGCATCATTTATAATTATTACCACTGTAACTACATGTAACGTGTAACAAGGACACTGTAAAATGCATTAAACAAAACACATATTAAAGGAGTAGTTCACTTTTAAAAAAAACTTTTGCTGATAATTTACTTACCCCCATGTCATGCAAGATGTCCACGTCTTTTTTTTTTCTTCAGTTGAAAAGAAATTAAGGTTTTTGATGAAAACATTCCAGCATTTTTCTCCATATAATGGACTTCAATGGGAACCAAACAGTTCAAGGTCCAAAAGACCGTTTCAGTACAAACTGTAAACTGTTCAAAGGGCTTTAAACGACACCAGACGATGAATAATGGTCTTATCAAGCTAAACGATCGCTCATTTAAAAAATAAAAAACAAAGTTTAAGTTTTATAAGCTCAAATGCTCGCCTTGTTCTGTTCTGTGTGACTCTCCTGTTGAATGAACAAATCTTTTTTCGAGTCAATTCGTTCATTTCGTTCGTTGAATGAACCAAATTACTCGAAAAAAGATTTGTTCATTTTGATGAACGAGTTCGAACAGGAGAGTCACGAACACTCATCACAGAACAGAGCAAGGCGAGCCTTTGAGCTTATAAAACTTAATCTTTGTTATTTATTTATTAAATAACCGATCGTTTCGCTTGATAAGACCCTTATTCATCGTCTGGTGTCGTTTAAAGCCCTTTGAAGCTGCACTGAAACTGTGATTTGGACCGTGAACCGTTTGGTTCCCATTGAAGTCCATTATATGGAGAAAAATGCTGGAATGTTTTCATCAAAAACTTTAATTTCTTTTCGACTGAAGAAAGAAATACATGGAGATCTTGGATGAAAAGGGGGTGAGTAAATTATCAGCAGAAGTTTTTTTTTTTAAAGTGAACTAGTCCTTTATTAAAGGTTATAGTAAAGATGTTACGTTCTATTTTGGTAGCAGTTTACAATAAGGTTTCATTAGTTAACATGAACTAAGATTGAACAATACTTCTACAGCATTTATTAACCTTAGTTAAAGGGGTCATTGGATGCACAATTCACTTTTATATGGCATTTGCATATAAATGTGTCTTTGGACACAACCACCATACAAGGAAAAAAATAAAAAAAATTATTTTAATTCACAAAAAGTCTTAACACTTAATCAAAATCAAGCCGTTTGAATTTTCTGAGCAATATGATGTCATATTGCTCATGCTCCTCCCACGACTGCTGACGGACCATATTAGCATATTTCCCGTATTAGCATATTTCCGTATTAGCATAATATCTGCCCTCAGCCATTTGTATATGGTCAGCACTTTACATGTCTTGTGTCGACTCGGCCCACGGAAGAGAGTTGCTCATTATCATTTAAAGAGACATGCACCGAAACGGGTCGCTGTCAACAGAGCTGTATTTGAGGAGGTGAAGTAATTTACAAACTTTACATGAAGACCCTAAAGAATCATACCAACTTGTGGAAAATGGGCATCCGATGACCCCTTTAATGGGCATTTCAACATTTACTAATACATTATAAAAATCAAAGGTTGTTAACATTAGTTAATGAACTAACATGAACAAACAATGAACAGCTGTATGTTTACAGAGATTAGTACATACTGTGACAAATGTATTGCTCATTGTTTGTTCATGTTAGTTATTAACTAATGTTAACAAATGAGACCTTATTGTGAAGTGTAACCTCTATTTTAAATAAACGCTGTTTTGAACTTTCAATTGATCAAAAAAAATAATAAAATCCTGAAAAAATTTTTTATCTTTTTTTTTTGAGCATCAAATCATATTAGAGAGATTTCTGAAGGATCATGTGACACTGAAGACTGGAGTAATGCTTAAATTCAGCTTTGATCACAGGAATAAATTACATTTTTAAAACGTATTCAAACTGAAAACTCTTCTTTTAAAATGTAATAATTTTTTTACTGTATTTTTGATCAAATTAATGGGGCTGTGAAACAATTAATCGCGATTAATCACATCCAAAATAAAAGTTTCTGTTTACATAATATATGTGGGTGCACTGTGTATCATTATTTTATATATAGAAATACACACACATGCTTGAATATTTAAGAAAAAAATATTATATATAATATTTATATATAATATAAATCTATATACATGAAAATATTTCTTAAATGTATACAAGCATGTGTGTGTATTTATATATATAAAATAATGATACACAGTGCACCCACATATATTATGTAAACACAAACTTTTATTTTGGATGCGATTAATTGTGATGAATCATTTGACAGCCCTAGCAAGAACATTAAAAAGCAATCTCTTTCAACCCATTTCCTTTTTTTAAGCTGAATGTGACGTTTCCTTCTTAGTTTATATGTGTCTGATGATATTCTACATTTGTTTCATGACGTACCACTTAGAGTATTTTACACCGTATTTCATTAGTTTGGTTTTATTTTAAAGGGCTCCTGTAGTGTATCATAGACCCGTGATCACATATGAAGTGTGTCCTCCGTCAGGTGACCTCGGGTATGGTGATCGGCACGTTCTTGTCGGCCCCCATCATGTACGTGTCCGCCTGGCTGCTGACCATCCCCTGGATGGACTCGGCGCCGCTGGCGTCGGCACTGCAGAACGTCAGCTTCAACATCAGCATCATCTGCCTCTTTGCTTTGGTGAGTGTCCACATGCTCACACGCAGATGTGTGTTTTCATTTCTCCTTCATCATTTCTCTGCTTCCTCTTAAAAACATAAATTGTTACTTTGTGGTAATATTCTCGTCGTCCCTCATGCTGGTGGTGAGAGCACATGTTTGTGTTGCCTCTGCTATAATGCAAATGATTATTAAAGGATTAGGTTAAATCCATGTTATTATCATTGTTGCTGGATATGTCGTGGAAACCAGAAATTAAATGTGTACATGCTGTGGGAAATCTGTCAGACTAATGTTTTAGGGGTCTTTTTTTTTTTTTTTGGACAAGTTTAGAAAACAAAAGATTAGAAAGTAACATTGTGCACTTTTTGTCTGTTTATTTAAAAAAAATATATCTATATATATATCTATATATAATATATAATATATATATATATATATATATATATATATTGGAGGGCAAACAATTAAAACACATCATTAAAAGTAACAAATTCTTGAAAATAAAAGTAGTGTGTCATAATCTTAGGTGTAAAATCTAATTTATTTATATTAGGGCAGGGCAACGATTAATCGCATCCAAAGTAAAAGTTTGTGTTTACATAATATATGTGTGTGTAGTGTGTATAATTATTTAGTATATATAAATACACACACATGCATGTATATATTTAAGAAATGTGCATGTATATATTGTATGTATATTTATACATAATTTATATTATATATAAATATTAACATTTTATATATAAATAATTAGGGCTGTCAAACAATTAATCGCATCCAAAATAAAAGTTTGTGTTTACATAATATATGTGGGTGCACTGTGTATAATTATTTTGTATATACAAATACACACACATGCATGTGTATATATAAGAAAAAAATATAAATTATATATAAAATTGATATTTGTATATATAATTATAAATTATATATAAATCTAATCTATCTAAAATATTTCTTAAATATATACAAGCATGTGTGTGTATTTATATATATATATATATAAAATAATTATACACAGTGCACACACATACTTTTTCTATATTATGTAAACACAAACTTTTATTTTGGATGCGATTAATCGCGATTAATCGTTTGACAGCCCTATAAATAATAGATTTTTCTTAAATATATACATGCATGTGTGTGTATTTATATATACAACAAAATAATTATACACACTACACACACATATATCATGTAAAAACAAACTTTTATTTTGGATGCGATTAATCACGAATAATCGTTGCCCAGCACTAATTTATATTTTTAATATATTTATTTTAACATTTATTTTGATTTTTTTAAAGCATTGTTTTGTAAAATTTTATAATAAATGCGATTTGTGCACTCAATATATTATTACTTGGTTACACCACATGACAAATATAAAGTTACATTTAAAAAGGGCATACAACCAGATAAAAGTGACACAAAGAGTACATTTATTTGTATATTGAATATTTTTAACCTGATTTCAGTCAAGAATATTTAGGAAAATCTGATAAATCAAACTAAATTAAACTCACTCACCAGTACAACAAAATGCTTATAATAAAATAATGCTGTTAATGTTTTTTTTTTCACTTCAAAACATATGCAAAAACATGCTCATATTGAATAAGTACCAAGACGGCAGTAACAGTAAGAGGTAAAGATCGATGCATGATCATACATGCTGTCGGGTTATTAAGCATAATCGCTGTAAGATGCATGTAAACACTCATTTTCATGTTGCTATCATCATTGAGGTTCTATGTTTGTGTGTCTAAGTGTGATTGTGGGTTGGGGTGTTTCCAATCTCAGATGGTGTCATGATCTTCTCAAACACATCGGTTGACACTTCCTTCCTGTTGCGTTTGTGTTCTCTGTATAGCTTGGAAAAAAACCAAGAAACTGAAGTTTGGTTTAAAACCGATATATGACTATATTCAAGTTCACACATGTAAAACTCTCTGAACCAGTTCAACTGGTTTTGAGAAGTCGTTACTGTACGTGCATGTACACATTTCACTGGAACATGTTGCGCTAAAAGTATCTCTGAAAACATGACGAATGTCTGTGTTCTGGTCACTGCAGGTGTGGAGCGTCGCAGTCATGCTACTGAGCAGAAAGTTTCACAGAGTTCCTCACATGTTCACCATAAACCTCTTTGTGGCGCAGGTGAGCAGCTGTAGCTTTTAGACACTGTTCTGTTCCTGTCAAAAAATGCATCCTGATGATTTTCCCTTAAAACCTTATCCCGTCCTGTGTTCGCAGTTATTAGCCTGTGTTGGTATGATAGCGTGGAAAATCGTGGCGGTGCAGAATAACTTCCTGGGTCAGGTGTTGACCTTTACTCTACTGTACACTTCTCTCTACAGCACCTATATGTGGCCTGGTGAGTCATCAGAGTGTGTTTTTGAAATAAAAAAAAATGTCCCAAAACCTTTAAAGGGATAGTTCACTTTGAAATTAATTTTTAGTATGTTTTCGCTTACCTCAAGGGCATCCAAGATGTAGGTGTTTTTGTTTCCAAAGTATTTTCAATTTTGATATTTTTAGGTCAAACCGTTCTTGTCTGTCAGTCATATAATGCAGGTCTATGGTCACCACCTCATGATGGTGGTCTATGCAGTTCTATGGTCACCACTCTTAAATGTAAGTACACATTGATGGCCTAAGACACAAAACGAGCGGTTTGTGTGAGAAAACGAACAGTATTTATATCGTTTTAACTTGTAACAAAGCGCCTGCGCCCTCAGATCAGTTGGACGTGGCTGTGATTGCAAGAGGTAAAAACGATATAAATACTGTTCGTTTTCTCACACAAACCGCTCGTTTCGTGTCTTAGGCCATCAATGTGTACTTACATTTACGAGTCATTAAATCATGTTTAATTTGGACTTCTCTGTGCATACTCTTTGAGGTGGTGACCATAGACCTCCATTATATGACTGATAGACAACAACGGTTTGACCTTTGAAAATTGAAACTACTGCGGAAACAAAGACACCTACATCTTGATCAGATAAAACATACCAAAAATTAATTTCAAAGTGAACTATCCCTTTAAATAATACCTGGCCCATAAAACGGCATTAAAAACTGCCACTCTGTTTGCAAGCGTAATTAGCATGTAACTACTAGATTGATTATCAATATTTCAACGTGAAAATGTAACAAAAAATAAAATAAATGTATGCATATTTAAAGAAAATTTTCATTGTACCCTTTATAAATTAGTTTTTATATGGAAAATATCTATTAAAAGCAGCGGGTTTGCGGAACTATAATGCAACCACTGTAGTTATGCTTATGTGGATTATTACTGAAGGAAATGTGATTGTTTGTGTGAAGGTACTTGGGTTGAGTGTGTTTGAGGTCTCGTGTGTTGTGTGGTGCAGGTCTGATCGCTCTGTCTCTGCTGCTCGTGAGGAGAGGTGATGAGCCGGGCTTCAGGCCAGGGCTCACTGTGATCACTGGCTGGGGGTGAGTGGCGCACGCAACACACTCACACAATGACCACTACTGAACCCATTCATACTCCATATGTTGAATATTTACTGCAGTATAAACCTTTCAGGAATGAGCTACTATGAGATTGTTCAGCTGTAGAATTGGTAGAGTTATATAATAACAAAAAAACTTGTTTAATTTTGTGTCGAATTACACAACACTTGTAGAAGTTGTTCACTTTTAAAAGACTTTTGCTGATAATTTACTCACCCCCCTGTCATCCAAGATGTCCATGTCTTTCTTTCTTCAGTCGAAAAGAAATTAAGGTTTTTGATGGAAAGATTCAGGATTCTCTCTATATAATGGACTTCAATGGGGTCCAAACGATTCAAGGTCCAAATGAGAGTTTCAGTGCAAACTGTTCAAAGGGCTTTAAACGACACCAGACGATGAATAAGGGTCTTATCAAGTGAAACGATCGGTGAATAACCCAAATGACTTAAAAAAAAAATTTGTTCATTTTGATGAACGAGTTCGAACAGGAGAGTCACGAACGCGCATCACAGAACAGAGCAAGGTGAGCATTTGAGCTTGTATAACTTAAACTTTTGTATTTATTTTTTAAATGAGCGATCGTTTCGCTTGATAAAACCCTTTTCATCGTCTGGAATCGTTTAAAGCCCTTTGAACAGTTTGTAGTCTGCACTGAAACTGTCTTTTGGACCTTGAACCGTTTGGACCCCATTGAAGTCCATTATATGGAAAAAAATCCTGGAATGTTTTCATCAAAAACCTTAATTTCTTTTCGCCTGAAGAAAGAAATACATGGACATCTTGGATGACATGGGGGTGAGTAAATTATCAGCAAAAGTCTTTTTAAAAGTGAACTACTCCTTTAAAGTCCCCCTGTGGTGAACATCCAGCTTTTAATGTTGTTTATATGTCTATGTGTTTTTAATATGCTTTTAAGACTAATCATGTGTAAATTCATAAGTCGACAGCATTGCTGACTAAAACTGCAGTGAACCAAAGACAGTCTCAAAAACACGGTTGGAAATCGCTGGTGTTTCTCACCTCACACACTACCTTGTAACCAATCAGATCAACGTGTCGGACGGCTTTAGCATATCATTAACAGCGAACTAGCAGGGGAGCGTCGAGAGATGACCAGTTATCCTGGTATATTTTTCTGTTGATATGAAAAATCGGGTGGATTTAGCAATATAGCGGGTGAATTATGTACATTACGAACGGGAATATAGTTTGTGTAACATTAGCAACACAGTATTAGCTGTTTGATTACATAGTCAAGCAAAAGGCTAATCATATTAATTACCATTATGTGTATGTCCGACATTATGAAGTGCGATGTCATTGTGCAGCGTTTACCTCAGTAAGTTGGCCGGATGGATCTCTGAGCTGAGTGAGTGAGCGGAGGCGGAGCTCATTTGCATATTTATAGATCTACGTATATTAAATGAGGAAAGGGTGTCGAGTTACATTCAAGCTATTTTAAGCAATGACGATTTTTTTACCACAGGAAAAAACATATAAATATGTAATTTTGGAGATCAAAGATGAGTTTTAAGGGATAAAATGATTGAATACAAGGGGACTGTATGACATTGATGGTTCCATGATGAAACTTTAACATCCACTGAAGCTTCTATTGCATCGCTGCAAAAACATGAGTGTATCCATAATAAAAGAGATTTCCTCTGAGGCATTGCCAATGACGTAAAGCTATCGTCTTCCTACAGTCTCAAAAGTACTTTAATTCAAATATATAATATTTTATAATCAGTGATTTTAAAGGGTACATATCATGCTTTTAAATCATTAATTTTTACTTATAAATCTTACATTTGTGGTCTATATAAAGCATAACTGCAATGCTTGGGTCTGAATTCCTCATTATTATAGCTCCACAGGCCCCTTTTCTGATGTGCGTCTGTGAGCGACCCGTTTCAAAGCGGCCCCTTTAAATAAAATGGAGTTGCGTCTTTTCCCGCCCGCTCTCCAGGTCGCTGAGTTCACACTCGGTTCAACTCCCCGCGTTCGGCCATTATTGTAGTTTGATTAGAGATATACGATTATATACTAGCTTCAAAGAACATTTTTAGTCACTCGTTAACAAAATGTCAACATCAGAAGACTTGTCCATCAAGCCTTACATATTCGAGCCAGAGCGAGCGATTTGAAAAAGACGAAGACGAACCTGGAGAACAACGTCTTCATACGGATGCAGGGGTATGTAACGTTAAGTTAACTATGTTGTGTTATTAGTGAAAGTCGACTATTTCTCTTGTTAAAACAAGCACACTGACAAGATAAATGACTGCGGTCTAATCTTACCACTAAAAAACTGTATTAATAATAATATAATAACTTACGTGTAGAAAAGAATCAGAAAACACAGCAGCTAAATAATAGAAGGAATTGACCCCTCATTCAGACGAAGTCGATCGGCAAACCCTTCTTTATACTGGCGGAGGTTGTTGAAGTGGGAATCCTTGAAGTGCTTCAGGTCACTAACGTACATCCAACATCCGAACATTTTGACTTGCCCTCTCGTAACTTCTGCATCATTGAGCTCGGACTACAAAATCGGAGCGAGAAATAATAATGGCGGATTGCTCGAAGTGTTGGACCGGTAGTCGATGTCCTTATTTGTCAGTTCCGCTGCAAATACGGTGACGTGATAGTTCAAAAAACGTCATAGAGAACAGAAAAATCTGAACAGGTTGAAAAATGTGACCAAACCAGAATATAAAGATATAAACGAATCACCTGAAGAGAATAATTTCATCTTTTCTGTACTTATAAACACTCCAAATATACAACAAAATGCATTTAAGGGCTAAAAAAGTGGATTTTGCATGATCTGTCCCCTTTAAGTACAGTCTTTTGTCTTTGTGTAATGTTGACTTTCGCCTCGGATCGGGACGGTTTGGTTCTTGGCTTGTAAGACTTTCTGAAAGAATGAGGAAAATACTTCTGAAAACAAGGCTTCTCTAACAACTGAACCCAGTCTTGTTGACCTAAAGGCACTGATGTTGTCGGCTGTTTCTCTCTCAGTTTACCAGTTCTAGCTGTGAGTGTCCTCCTCCTGACAGGGCAAAGAATGCCAGACACCATCGACTCCGCATTCTTCTATGGAAAGACGCAGGTACAAATATGATGAAAGCAATATTCATATCGTGCACAATCCAATCTGTGTTTATAATGCCTGACTGTCCGTACTGTTACTTTGCAAATATGTTAGTTCGGGTAAAATAGTAAGCATTGATTTATTACTAATGAAGAGACGGTCTTCTCAAGTTCAGCCTCTAATCGTGTACATCATAAACATGGCGTTATAAAACTGGGTATTAAAGGACAACTCCGGCGCAAAATGAACCTTTGGTCTAATTACACATTTCTACCTAGTCAACCGTTATCTGAGATTTGTTTTCATGATTGCCGAATGTAAATAGTTTTATCTCTAAAAACAGTTTAGCCTATAACGCTAGTATAATGCTAGTATATAGGGCATAGAGTAATGACAAATAAAAATCGCTTTACAAGGCTCAAAATAGCCCCACAGTAACACGACAGCATAATAAGGGTCCCTACATTCAAACCGAAGCATTGAGAACTTTGTCAGTGTCCAAACAGTTTAATAAGAAGATATTTTATAGACACAGTCAACTTCGCAAAAACAGGAAGAAGCCATCTTTGAAAAATAGTCTATACCAGTCGATCTACGAACGCCGATCCAAGTGCGCTGAACTGTGCAGAATCTCATATGGTCCGTTGTTTACGGAAGAAACACAAACACGAACCGTTTTCTTCTCTTCAATATGTACACGTAGCCTACTGTTCGCGCTAACATTATCACCTTATTCACATCTCTCCAGCGCACACGGATCGGCGTTCGTAGATCGACTGGTATAGACTATTTTTCAAAGATGGCTTCTTCCTGTTTTCGCGAAGTTGGCTGTGTGTATAAAATATCTTCTTATTAAACTGTATGGACACTGACAAAGTTCTCAATGCTTCGGTTTGAATGTAGGGACCCTTATTATGCTGTCGTGTTACTGTGGGGCTATTTAGAGCCTTGTTAGTGGTAATAACAAGCGATTTTTATTTGTCATTACTCTATGCCCTATACTAGCATTATACTAGCGTTATAGGCTAAACTGTTTTTAGAGATAAAACCATTTACATTCGGCAATCATGAAAACAAATTTCAGATAACGGTTGACTAGGTAACAATGTGTAATTTGACCAAAGGTTCATTTTGCGCCCGAGTCGTCCTTTAAATTAAAAGAAAACTATCTATTAATGTGACACTTAAGCGTCAGGTCATATAAGTAGTCATATGTTGTTGTTGGTGATGATAAATCTACAAATTTACATATCGTCGCTACAGGTCCTGAAACAGCTGTAATGTAGTGTGTTTTGTAGGTGCTGTGCTCATCTGTGGTGTTACTCGTGAGCATCATGCTGTGCGGGATCTCTCTCGCGCTGCTCAGCAGACGAACGCAAGACTATCACACACTCGAGCGTGGATCAGTCTCTGGCAGTGAGGAGGATGTGACGCTTCCCTGCGACACAGACACACACAGCTCTGTTGAGCCACCCTGTGCTGTAGGCAGCATCAACACAGGTAGGACACCGACGTCTCCTCCTTTATTTCTAAGGCCACGTCCACACGAAGCCGGTGCGTTCCCTATCTGATATTTTTTTCCTCGTTCTAAAAACAGAATCCGTAAACACTGCGTCGTCTCAAGAAATATCTGTGTACACACGAAACCACTGAAACCGACTGAAAACGGTGTAGTATATATGCCAGACCAATATGGGGCGCTGTATTCTACCACAAAGATACACTATGCACGGAGAAGAAGACTTTGAGCATGCGCATAACCTTGCGTGCTGTATACGAACCAAGAAGAAGAAGACGAAGATGGCATGTGACGCAGCCGACACGTGATGTGATGACATCATCGTTTCACAAAATATACGGATTGGCTGTTCACGCGAAACCGTAAGGGTGTCGTTTTCAGATTTATCCACTTTGGGACCCGGTTTCAAAAAATAGCGGTTTCACTCTCCCAAAACGACAGATCCGTGTGGACGAAACACCAATACGTAAAAATGACGTATACAGCGAACCGTGTCTTCGTGTGGGCGGGCCCTAAAACTGTGGGGCCAGATTCATTCAAATCCTTTTTAAAGTCAAGTAGATAGGAGAACTCCACAAGTGGGCTGTGCCTCTGAAAGGGGGCGGAGTCTAGTCGTGCGAAGTCTTTCTGTAGAGAGCCTAAGCCCCTCCCCTTCCGGTCGACCACCACGGGACCTTATTTCGGAAAAAATATTGTATGGTAGTCAATGGTGAGAGACAACAAATATTTTGATCTGGTTTGAATTATGCCCTGAATTACACATGATGTTTTTCAATTTAAAAGATGCATTTTAAAGTCAAGAAAGTCGCAGTTTGATGTGACTGACATAACTGTTGAGATATAAGACTACAAACACAAAATGCGCACATTTTCTCTCAATAAACGAAGCTAACTTTACCGAAGCTAACTTTACCGAAGCTAGCTTTACCGAAGCTAGCTTTACCGAAGCTAGCTTTACCGAAGCTAACTTTACCGAATCTAACTTTACCGAGGCTAACTTTACCGAAGCTAGCTTTACCGAAGCTAACTTTACCGAAGCTAGCTTTACCGAATCTAACTTTACCGAAGCTAACTTTACCAAAGCTAGCTTTACCGAAGCTAACTTTACCGAAGCTAGCTTTACCGAATCTAACTTTACCGAAGCTAGCTTTACCGAAGCTAGCTTTACAGAATCTAACTTTACCGAAGCTAACTTTTACCGAAGCTAACTTTACCGAAGCTAGCTTTACCGAAGCTAACTTTTACCGAAGCTAGCTTTACCGAATCTAACTTTACCGAAGCTAGCTTTACCAAAGCTAACTTTACCAAAGCTAACTTTACTGACGCTAACGTCTGTCATTGTTTCTTAAGTCTTACGGTATAATCGTAACGTTACACCGTCATGCCTGAGTGTTAGATACCAGACTGAACACATCTTGCTCGTTGTTTCGCTTCCCGGGAGATGTAGTTCATTGAGCGATTTTCGCATAAAACTAAATGTCACTCTTCTGTTCTATGACAAACTGCGACTTTCTTGACTTTAAGAATTATCTTTTAAATTGACAAACGTCATATGGGTAATTCAAAGCCTAGTTCAAACGGAATAAAAAGATATATAGTATCTCGTCATTGACTACCATACATATTTTTTCCGAAATAAGGTCCCATGAGCCGAAAGCGGAGGGGCGGGGGGTATGCTTGTGATGTCACTGTTGGTCACAGTGAGTGGCAAAAACACTGATGAATGCCACGAAAAACACACAAAACGCATCTAAAACGGGAAAGAGCTTTGAGGTTGAATCTGAGGTCAATGTTTACAGACCGCCGAAAGCTACAGAACAGAGAAACAAACGGACTAGCGAAGGTGAATTTATTTATTTGTTATAATTTTGATGATCATGGCATATAGATATTAAAAAAACAATCTTGAATTTGGGGTTTTCATAAGTTTTAAGCCTTAATCATCAAAATTATAACAAATAAAGGCTTGAAATATCTCACTTTGCATGTAATGAGTCTATATATTATATTAGTTTCACCTTTTAAGTTGAATTACTGAAATAAATGAACTTTTGCACCATATTCACATTTTTCGAGTTATAGTGAGCACAGAATACTGAGAATGAAAGTAGGAAGGCCATTCTGAGCCTACAAAAGCATTGAATGTGAAATCTATGTCGGTTGTTGACTGATCTTTATGTGTTCGTCAGATTGTCAGATGTGTGAGTGCGCATGTGACCGTGAGCAGAGCTTGCCTGACGTGACGAGCCCCAAAGAGGAAGCGTCCATACACACAGGTTCGCTCTTTCTTTCAGTTCCTGTTCACTCAATCTGTCTCGAGATGGATAAGACGTTGCTTTATTGGTCAGAGCTCCTCGTTTGAGACAGTTCTGTTACTAGAACTCAGTAGATTTATGGATAAGATGTTGAAATCAATGATAGCATACTAATAGACCTGTGTAATATAAAAGAATATTCATCATTGCATGATCTATGACTTCTGCTTTGATGAAACATTTTTATGGAAACTGAATGGAATACATTTCAAAAGGGGAAGAAAAATGAGATCTGCATAACATTTAAATGCTATTTTCAGGTCAGTGTAGCCAGCAGTGCTCACCCTCAAGCTGTTTGCTGGCTGAAGAGGAACAGAAAGAAGCGGATAGACAGAACACAGATATACAGTCGACGAGACACGTGCTGGTGTGTCTGTTACTGACCGTCTGTCTCCTCGCTGTGAGTACTGACAGAATTTTCATTTTGGGGTGAACTAACCCTTTAATGTAAAACACAACCTATGCGATGCCACTGAAAACCAAATTGACAGAAACTAACTGCAGAAGTGTTCACACCACTGAATCGAATGCCTGAATATTTTCCACTCTTCTTTGCAGAAATGTTTCAGATCTGTTAAATTTGATTTTTTTTTTTTCGACAAAAACTACGTATTTTGAGCACTCGATAGAAAATATAAAAGCCAATTATTAACCATACTTACGGGTTGTTTTATTCTGAGGGGCAAGTTAGTGCAAATAAACTGGGTACGTCTTTCACTGACAAGTGTTTTGCGAATTGTAAATTTTTCGAAGCAGTCGTCGGTTGAATGATGGGAACACAACTAAAGGTTGGGGATATACTGCTGTGGTGTTGTTGTAGAAATGAATTTTACCACACATCCTCATTCTTTGGAAGTGAAAATAACACGAATTTGCTGACACAGGTCCGATGTTAACCGCACGAACCAATTACAGTGTCTGAGGGTCAAAGTAGACGTCGTTCGCGGGCAGCCAACGAAGACCATAGACGAGTATTATGCAAATGTGTTTCTGCGTTACATAAGCGGGTCACGGAAGTGAGACTGGAATCCCTGACGAGTCGATTCTTTTTTTTTTCGTTTATCCTGCACTTTCGGCTTTGCAGACAAACAGCTGTGTTACACACTACATGAAGGGAATATTCGAAAAAAAACACAATAGGGACACTTTAAAGGAGTAGTTCACTTTAAAAAACTTTTGCGGATAATGTACTCACCCCCATGTCATCCAAGATGTCCATGTCATTCTTTCTTCAGTCGAAAAGAAATTAATGTTTTTGATGAAAACATTCCAGGATTTTTCTCCATATAATGGACTTCAATGGGGACCAAACGGTTCAAGGTCCAAAAGACAGTTTCAGTGCAAACTGTTCAAAGGGCTTTAAACGATTCCAGACGATGAATAAGGGTCTTATCAAGCGAAACGATCGCTCATTTAAAAGAAAAACAAGTTAAAGTTTTATAAGCACAAATGCTCGCCTTGCTCTGTTCTGTGATGCACGTTCGTGACTCTCCTGTTCGAACTCGAAATGAACGACTATTTTCCGTGTCATTTGGTTCATTTAATGAACGAAACGAACAAATTGACTCTATGATTTGTTCATTTAGATGAACGAGTTTGAACAGGAGAGTCACAAACGTGGGTCACAGAACAGAGCAAGGCGAGCATTTGAGCTTATAAAACTTAAACTTTGTTTTTTCTTTTTGAAATGACCGATTGTTTCGCTTGATAAGACCCTTATTCACCGTCTGGTGTCGTTTAAAGCCCTTTGAAGCTGCACTGAAACTCTCATTTGGACCTTTGACCATTGAAGTCCATTATATGGAGAAAAATCCTGGAATGTTTTCACCAAAAACCTTAATTTCTTTTCGACTGAAGAAAGAAAGACATGGACATCTTGGATGACATGGGGGTGAGTAAATTATCAGCAAAAGTTCTTTTAAAAGTGAACTACTCATTTAACACGTTTATAAGACCACGAGTATGTGATTTCATGTGGTTTCAGTTGTTCCTTAGCCTAACTGAGATATGGTCTGGCAAAGCGTCATAGAAAAATCATTTCCAGAGGGGCGTCACCAACGGACGTTACGTGTAGATCTAAAACCAATCAGAGCGATGAAAGCGATGACGTATGCAGAGTGATGTCTCCGAGTGTTGTTCTTTGCTCGGTTTTTAACAAAAAGGAACCGTTCAAATCACTTAAAACAGACGCGATAGCTGATTCGAACGAGTGATGTTCAACGGCGGCATCCATCTTTGTAATGTAAGCTACAAAATCTGCTTCAAAATCCCAGCGCTGTCGTCATCATGTAAAGCCCTCCCCAACATTTCTGATTGGTGCCGCGATTTCGACGGATTGGAAATGGGCTTGAATGAGCTCTTTGCCAGACTAACTTACAGAGCAAATCTAAATTTGCCCGAAGTTGTCTGGGTTTTCCCAGTCTAGTTGTTCCTAGATTTTTTTTTGTAAATTTTGAATACAATTTAGACTGAAAGTTATTGATGAATCATGATTTGTTTGTGAAAATACATTCAATTTTTTTTGTTTACTTCATATATGATACCAAATGGATACCACTCTTCTCTTTGGTCTGGGTTTCACTGTTATTTACAGTACAGTTGCAGTCCCAGATAGCAAACATGACATCGAAACAACGTTGATCTGACATTGTTTTGCTCATCGAATTAACGTTGAACCAACGTCAGACGCGTCATTCTTTCAAAACTAACGGAAAATCAACTTGAAATCAACGTTGTTTCAACGTTATGAAAGCAAACCAATTTTCGATTTTCATTTAGCTTTGAAGAATGCCGCGTCTGACGTTGGTTCAACGTTAATTCGATGAGCAAAATCAACGTTGTTTTAATGTCATGAGAGACGTCGTTTCCACGTTGATTCAATGTCAGTTTGCTGTCTGGGGTGACTCTTCATTCTGTGTGTGTGTGTGTTTGTGTGTGTGGTAGAATCTCTCCAGCTATCTATGGTGGCTCTTTAATACAGATCCAGGACAGCTGTATGTGGAGCTGCAGTTCTTCTGTGTCGTGGCCAATTTCGGGCAGGTGAGTGTGTGTGTGTGTGTGATCCTTTCACATGTGTTTTGCTGGAGTTAAACTATCCGAAGCTTTTCCTGAAACATGCATCTCTCACTGTCTTCCCTCTGTAGGGTCTCATTTCATTCACATTTTTTGGCCTTGACAAGCATTTAATTATCTCTCCGTTCAAAAAAAGGTAACTCAACTTTTTGCTGAACTCTTTAAAGGGCACAAATGATGACGAATCTATGTTTGACACACTATGAAAGCTTACTGTAATTTATTCCTCCCCATTCCTTAAGGGCTAAGCTGAAAAAACTGTGTTTTTTTTTCATATCCACAACTCATGGGATTGCAAACTTTATTGACATTTATGTTGTAAGTGGGGGAAGATTAATAAATTAATTAGCCATTTTGAAGCATTAATAGTCCAATTACTGGTATAATATCATTACAGTGTTGAGGTTGCTTCCAAAAACATTCGCAAACAGTTTTTGTGTCTTTTCTTCAATAAATGGGCTCCTGGATGGGGGAAAGAGCTTGAGTTTAAACAGTAAGAAAAACAATCCTGTTTAATGTGAATATTAGATTAGGGTAATGATTGGATGTCTTGTGCATGTTGGTAAAGGTTAGCGAGCCTGTGGCGGGGTTGGGGTCAGGAGGTCGTGGCGTCTGAGGAGATCAGACTGACCTGCAGTCAGTTCCTCACATATCATAAGCAGCAGTGCGTCAGAGACATCGTTCACAAGAAAAGGTGAGAGACTCTTCACTGCCGCCTCTTGTTGATTCATGCATTCATTCTCATGTTTGTTTTTGGTGCTTTTCTCGTTACAGCATGTTTGTTCATTAAAACATTTGCATGAATCTCTCTTGGATTTTCACCTGCCCAATTTGTGGTTCACCCCTCTTCTCTTGCTTTCTAATCATCTCACTTCCCATCCGTGTGCCGCTTGCTTCCCGTGCTCTTGCTCTGTGCTGGTGTGTGTGTTTGGGTGCAGTGGGTGACGCGTGCTCTTGCTGCTGTGCAGGTGTGGAGAGAAAAGCACCGCTGAGACGTTCCTGGGCAGCGAGATGGTCCGCTGGCTGCAGAGCGTGGGATTGGCCGCTGACCCGGGCGAGGCTTTAGCGTACGGCTCTCGTCTGCTCGAGGGCCGAGTCATTCAGCACATCAGCCTCGAGTTCGGCTTCCTGGATGAGGCCTTGCACTACCGCTTCACATAGACTCAGATCGCTTCCAAGGCTGCTGATGGCTGGACAGTGGTTCATTTTAGGGCACATTTAGAGGGATAGTTCACCTAAAAAAATTAAATTTGCCCATTATTTACTCGCCCTCAAGCCATCCTAGGTCTATATGACATTCTTCTTTCAGACGAATACAATCAAGAGTTTTATTAAAAAAATGGCCTGGCTCTTCCAAGCTTTATAGTGGCAGTGAATGGTTGTTTTTGTTTCGAAGTCCATAAAAGTGCATCTAGCCATGATAAAAGTGCATCTATCCACGATAAAAGTGCATCTAACCATGATAAAAGTGCATCTATCCATCATAAAAGTGCATCTGTCCATGATAAAAGTGCATCTAGCCATGATAAAAGTGCATCTATCCATCATAAAAGTGCATCTCTCCATCATAAAAGTGCATCTATCCATGATAAAAGTGCATCTATCCACGATAAAAGTGGATCTCTCCATCATAAAAGTGCATCTGTCCATGATAAAAGTGCATCTAGCCATGATAAAAGTGCATCTATCCATCATAAAAGTGCATCTTTCCATCATAAAAGTGCATCTATCCATCATAAAAGTGGATCTATCCATGATAAAAGTGCATCTATCCATGATAAAAGTGCATCTAGCCATGATACAAGTGCATCTATCCATCATAAAAGTGCATCTATCCATCATAAAAGTGCATCTATCAATGATAAAAGTGCATCTAGCCATGATAAAAGTGCATCTAGCCATGATAAAAGTGCATCTCTCCATCATAAAAGTGCATCTATCCATGATAAAATTGCATCTATCCATCATGAAAGTGCATCTATCCATCATAAAAGTGCATCTCTCCATGATAAAAGTGCATCTAGCCATCATAAAAGTGCATCTCTCCATCATAAAAGTGCATCTCTCCATTATAAAAGTGCATCTATCCATGATAAAAGTGCATCTAGCCATGATAAAATTGCATCTATCCATCATGAAAGTGCATCTATCCATTATAAAAGTGCATCTGTCCATTATAAAAGTGCATCTATCCATCATAAAAGTGCATCTATCAATGATAAAAGTGCATCTAGCCATGATAAAAGTGCATCTCTCCATCATAAAAGTGCATCTGTCCATGATAAAAGTGCATCTAGCCATGATAAAAGTGCATCTATCCATCATAAAAGTGCATCTTTCCATCATAAAAGTGCATCTATCCATCATAAAAGTGGATCTATCCATGATAAAAGTGCATCTATCCATGATAAAAGTGCATCTAGCCATGATACAAGTGCATCTATCCATCATAAAAGTGCATCTATCCATCATAAAAGTGCATCTATCAATGATAAAAGTGCATCTAGCCATGATAAAAGTGCATCTAGCCATGATAAAAGTGCATCTAGCCATGATAAAAGTGCATCTATCCATCATAAATGTGATGCACTTTCATCATGGAGAGATGCACTTTTATCATGGACAGATGCACTTTTATGGACTTCACAATAGAAACAGCCATTCACTGCCATTGTAAAGCTTGGAAGAGGCAGGACATTTTTCAGTATAACTCTGATTGTATTTGTCTGAATGGAGAATGTCATACACACCTAGGATGGCTCCAGGGTGTTCTACTGATACTAATAGCAATAGCCAGATGGGAAAGTATTTGGCTAGAATGAGGTCTTGATAAGTTCACCTACCTCACACACACAGGGTGGCAAAGGGGAGTTTGGAAACAAACTAAACATTTCAGGACAGGGAGTGTTGAACTGTTAGCTGAGCTGCTTTTATTTCCCCTTGACATTTGAATATTTGTCTTTTTTTATTATTTTTATAGACTGTCTGACACGTAATCCATAACAGAATTGTAATTTATTTATTTTGCAGTAATTTAATCAGGTTTAATAACAATTTTGCAGTTCTGGTGGAGTTATATTTACACCACTCTAAGTTAAGAATGTATCCCATTGACTGTTTTATTTACAATACTGGGCTCATTGATATTTTTTTGTTTGAAAAACATTTGGCAAATTTATGCAGTAAGCACCTCATTGCAGCACTCGAGATCCAGGGGGCGGAGTTGGATCCGGATCTAAGGGTTGGAGATGGGTGGGGTTAGGGATCAGGGGGCGGAGATGGTTAGGTTTAGGGATCAAGGGGCGGAGATGGGTATTATATAGGTTTAGGGGTGGGGTAGGGATCAGGGGGTTGAGATGGGTGGGATTAGGGATCAAGGGGCGGAGATAGGTAGGTTTAGGGGTGGGGTTAGGGATCAGGGGTGGAGATGGGTAGGTTTAGGTATATGTAAGGTGGGAGGAAATCCTCCCAAGAAATCCTCCAAATCCTCCCCTGGATTTCATGTTCTGCAGTGAGGACCATCTCGATGCATGTGGCAGAATCACTGTGGCAGATGGCCGATATGTATTTATTTCCATAGCATGTTTGAGTTATAACCTGTATTGAGATATAGCCCATGTGATAACTAGCCCGCACCAAAAAATTCAGATTTATTCAAATAAATTGAATTCCAAATGATTCATTGCCTTGATGAGATGTGATTGTGTTTCATTTCACAGCCACACGAGGGCGACATTATTTATTTATTTATTTTTTTGCCATTTTAAAGTCCCCGTGAACCGGAAGTTGCAAACGATTTTTCTCCAGTGCTGTGACGTATTTCCAAGTGAAACGGAATATTGAACAGAGGGCAGGGTTTTACTCTAGCGCTCCTCCTCTCCATCTCTCGCTCATAGCAAACTAACGGTTTGAGGGGAGTGGTTAAGCGTTTCCCCACCCAAACTGTGAAACCTACGTCATCAGAAAAAGAAACCGTTCCAGACCGGAAGTAACTTTTCAGATTTTGATTAAAGATTACTAAGGTAAAACATTTTTTTAATATATATTCACTTGCACGGATTAATTGTTCACCACAAGACTAGTAATATGCGCTAACAAAGTAAATAGGTTCAATTTTGATTTCACAGGGACTTTAAATGGCAAAGTCCCAACAATTGATTTCATTGAAGAAAAATCCTGGGATGTCGTTGAGTGCTTTATGGGATCAATTCCCACCAGAAGTATTGCTGTCACCAATAAAAAAAAAAATAAATAAATAAAAAAAAAACACAAAAATATGTTTTTTACACATTAAAAAAAAGCTAAATGGTCAAAATATTGCACAAATCTTAAACTTGGGTTTGTGTTCTTAAAAGTTGTTTTCCTTGGTATTTACTCTGTACTTTGTGCTCTTATGATTTCCATTACACAAGAGTAGATGTTAACTTCATGCTGATTTATACTCCGCTTTCGCCATGGTAAGCAGAACTAAAACGTATCTTTACAGTAAACTATGCTTCTCCGTCCATTTACGCTTCTTTCCGTAAAAGATGGTGGTGTGACTCCCCTTCTGTCCGGCGTTAACAGCTGCAGTGCGCTTGCCGCGTTAGCACACACGACGGCTGCAACTACATTGTGGTCTCCCTAGTGGACCAACACGACAACCGTCTGGATTGAGCCGAGTAGGGGACATCTCTAGGGTCTTCAAGTGGGCACCTTCCGTCCTCAGTGTTTCATCGACTAGCCCATGACACCTCAAGAGGGCTCGACAGTGACTCCCAACTCAGCCCAGCTTACTGACCTCTACATCCCTTCTGCTGCTGAGACCTAACCACAATCTCGTGCAACCCAACCATACGCGCCAACCCGTTTGACTAAGGCTGTCGATCCCCACTGGTGCGTTAATGCAGTTTCAGTGGCAAACGGTTCCGTATGGCATACCACCTACCGCAAAACACAATATCTGGCCAACCACCGTCATTCAACTAATACACAGGAACGTAATGACTGTAATTGCAGTGCAACCTATACAAACAGACTCTTCAAGAATTCTACGAAACCGTAGCGTGGCGGCCTGTAAATAACCAGCTAGAATCTTTCCGTCTCAACCACAGCCAGTTCCTGCTCCTTTCTGCTGCTTCAGAGAAGTTCTTTACTGTGCGACACAACTCTTGGCCACTGAATCCCACGTCTCTGAGGAACCGGGTTGTAGAGTGTGCCACAAGACCTCGACAGCCTAGCCTGACTTCGCCATACTCCTATTCTTGTCGGAATATGAGTCTGAAACTGCTCCGTAGGGCTTTGATTATGAGGCATGAAAAAAAAACTCTGCACTCAATTGGATAGTCGGTAAACCTACAACCAATTAGAGCAACGCAGTAAGTGCAACTACTTTGCATGCAGTTGTCAACTACAGAACGTAGCCTAACTTTACTTATTTTAGAAGTTAAATAACAAGTGTTGCATCTTTTACTTACTCCTCCATGAGTGAGACCAAATGAGAAACCGCAACGACCACAGGCTTTTCATTACGTCCCATCTTCTTAGCGACCGTCAGAGCCAGCTGATAAGTTACACTTTTCCCAAATCATGTAGGAAGGAGGGCAAAGACATCTTTCCGATCGACAAATGCCTTGATTGCAGTTCTCTGTTTGTCTATTAAAATAGACCTGCTGCAGTCATCTCTGAGGGAAACCAGTTAAAGGGTTAGTTCAAAATTAAGTCATTAATTACTCACCCCCATGCTGTACCAACCCCGTAAGACCTTCGTTCGTCTTCGGAACACAAATGAAGATATTTTTGATTAAATTTGAGAGCTGTATAACTACCACATTGGCTCCTAAGGGACTGCCTCTTGACGGCCCAAAATGTCAATGAAGAAAATGTTTAAATATCCCAAGTGACTACCGTGGCTCAACTATATGTTTATCAAGCGACGCGAATACTTTTTGTGCGAAAAAACAAACAAAAATAACGAGTTTATTCGACTATTTCTTTTCTTCCTTGTAGGCCAGAACGAGACTTCCTTAGATTTCCACGACGCATGCGCGAGATTTGCGATCTGAAGTAGTGTAAGCTGGTGTGAGCAGATCGCAAATCTCGTGGAAATCTAAGGAAGTCTCGTTCTGGCCTACAAGGAAGAAAAGAAATAGTCGAATAAACTCGTTATTTTTGTTTGTTTTTTCGCACAAAAAGTATTCGCGTCGCTTGATAAACTTATAGTTGAGCCACTGTAGTCACATGGAATATTTAAACATTTTCTTCAATGACTTTCTGGGCCGACAAGAGTCATTCCCTTAGGCAGTCAATGTGGTAGTTATACAGCTCTCAAATTTAATCAAAAATATCTTCATTTGTGTTCCGAAGACGAATGAAGGTCTTACAGGGTTGGTACAGCATGGGGGTGAGTAATTAATGACTTAATTTTCATTTTTGGGTGAACTAACCCTTTAAGCGCTCTTAGATAACGTGATGATTACGTCCTTGCAGATCACCTGTCCATCATCGTATAGAGCCCGCCCTGGCAATTTGATTGGCCCAAACTTTTCTTATCTGATCATAATTTCTCCTCAATGGATCGAGTCCAGACCGAACTTAATGACCAAAAAAATGTGGGCGGGGTTCGGGTTGGCCTCCAGGCTATCGACAACCCACTTCCACTGGATGAACCTGGACTCTCCATCCTCGCTGTTCTGCTTCAGTGGCCAGATGAGCATACCGCAATTTCCTCCTCTCATATGCCTCATCTAGCGCATCCTCCCATGGCACTGTTAGCTCAATCAGCTGAACAATGCGTGCTGATCCAGACCACAAAACAATATCTGGTCTGGTCGTAAGTTAGTGGTAGCAATCTCAGGTGGAAAAATAAGCCTCAAGATCAGCCAGCATCTTCCAGTCCCTAGAAGCTTCCAGTTGTCCTGGGCGAGAACACCTTTTCTTGGTGGTTGCTCGCCTGGGCTGAGGAATATTGTCTTCTGTGTGTAATGTTTTGCAGGCGGCAACTTATTGGTCATACAACGCTTGCCTTCCAATGCTAAAGCCAAACATTGCAGTACATGGTCATGGCGCCAAGTAAACCGACCTTTGCTAAGAGTTGGCTTACATCCTGTCAGGATGTGCCTTAATGTGGCAGGTGATGAACACAAAGGACAAGAGGGATCCTCTCCTACTCAGAGGTTTAGGTTCTGCGGTGATGGGAGAACATCATATGTCGACCTAATAAGGAAACTGATCCTACTCTCTTCCATTGACCAAAGGTCTTGCCAGCCCATCTTTCGTTGTTCCACACTCTCCCATCTCATCCACTCTCCCTGCTTGGACTGGGAATTGGCCTTTATACACCTCATCCTCTCCTCCTGCTTTCGTACCTTGTTGACTACCAGCTTCCTCCTTTGAGCTGGGCCTGCCTTGTGCCATTTAGGAGGAGCTAAACTTGAGCCCAAAACCCCCTCTCCTGCTGTACCTGTCCCACGATATCCCCAATTTGAACGGAAGCCTTTGCCTCTACTACAGATTTCTTTGCTGACCACTTTCTACCAGTTTTTAACACAAGGGCTGCCTCCCTTACACATTTGTCGCGTGACTCTACTAATGTAATTTCCAGCCTGACCTTCGGCACACTTAAACTCGTAGAAATGTCTTTGACATTGGGGGGGACATATTGGCCAAAATATGAATGTTCTTTGAAGCTATCGTATGAAGAGTTCAGATGCAAAAGCCTCTAAATGCCATTTGAAATTTTCTTCTTTAATGATGATTTTTATCAAACTTGTATATTTAAGTTCAGTAATTTCACTTAAATTACAATTAATAGGTAATTATCATTGCCATTTAAGTGAAATCACTGAACTTAAATATACACGCTTGAAAAAAATCATCATTAAAGAAGAAAATTTCAAATGGCACTTAGAGGCTTTTGCATCTGAACTCTTCGTATATAATCGTATATCTCTAATCAAACTACAAGAATGGCCGAACGTGGGGAGTTGAACTGACCGTGAACTCATCGACCTGGAGAGCGGGCGGGGTGTGACGCATCTCCTTTTTATTTAAAGGGGACGCATTGAAACGGGTCGCTCAAAGACGCACATCAGAAAACCCAGATAGCAAACTGACATTGAATCAACGTGGAAATATGACATCGAAACAACGTTGATCTGACATTGTTTTGCTCATCGAATTAACGTTGAACCAACGTCAGACGCGTCATTCTTTCAAAACTAACGGAAAATCAACTTGAAATCAACACGTTGTTTCAACGTTATGAAAGCAAACCAATTTTCGATGTTCATTTAGCTTTGAAGAATGCCGTGTCTGACGTTGGTTCAACGTTAATTCGATGAGCAAAATCAACGTTGTTTCAATGTCATGAGAGACGTCGTTTCCGCGTTGATTCAATGTCAGTTTGCTATCTGGGAAGGGGCCTGTGGAGCTATAATAATGAGGAATTCAGACCCAAGCATTGCAGTTGTTTTATATAGACCACAACGGTATGATTTATATGTAAAAATGAATGATTTAAAAGCATGATATGTACCCTTTAAGATCTTTCTGAATCACAACAATCTGCCTCTCGGCCTCATACCACGCTAGGCTAGAGGTAATGGACTGCACATTCTTTTCCCAGGGTGTCCGCCAGAGTTGTGCCTGAACGCGTTCATAATTTGGGCGAACGTGAACTGAACGTACTGTATTACTGCCAGATGAACGTTACTGTGAGCATGTTCATTCTGGTGTCTGTGATGAACGCACGCTCTCTCAGTTTAATTTCATTCAATAGGGTGCCAGATTTCTATAGAGCCTTCCAGGCAAAACCCGGCTTTTTTTTTTACACATCCTTAATATGTAGCGAAAAAACACACAATCTGGCAACTCAAGACACCAGTGTCGCACCGCGGCCACCATCGACAAAGCGGCGCGAGGAAAACAGATTTTATGACGAGGTCGGTGAGGATGGGAAGAATGTTACATTTCTGTGCAAACTTTGCCCTTCGATAAAATAATTGTTGTCTTGTATGGGCTGTGGCAATATTTTTTTTTAAAGCTCGCAAAAAGCTGGGCTATGAAAAAAAAATTCACTATGCATGAACTAGTTCATTCTTTTTAAGTATGGACTATGAACTGAACTAGTTCATTTTAAAATGTGTGAACTTAACTTTGATCTAGTTCATGTAGAAAGTGAACTTTCCGATCACGTGTCCGGAGTCATCAAAAGTCATTAAACGTCTTAAATTTAACAATAAGAATTTTAGGCCATAAAGTCATAAAAACGTCAGGATTTTCCATCACGTCATTAATTACATTTAGCCACGTCATAGATTGATATGCTCATTCATTCATTCTCGCGATATTTTTTTCTCTAAACGATATCAAGAGTTCGATAAATGTTAGATAATGTTTATGTGCCAAAAGCGGAACGAAACTCATTTGAACTGTTTATCCGCTCGGCTCGAAGTCCAAACCGCACGCAGCGCGAGCTCACCGGATCTCTCTAGACTAGAGCAGCGTCTACTCTGATTCTGATCGGTCTCAGTCACGAGATATAAGCAGCAATTGAATTCAGCGAAGAACACAAATGTCTCTAATGTATCCACAAGTTTCCTACGCCCCATGAGGCCTTGCGTCAAAAGTGGGCGCGACTTCCGGTTGGAAGTAAACAAAGCGCGATTTGACATGCTTGACACTCGTTCATTCAACAGTTGACAGTCATTCAAGTTATAGCGATCCAAACTAGCTAACGATGTGGGAACACAACCTCAACGAAATTAAAAAGGGTGAAATAACAGTACCTTTACCCTCCACAGTAGTTGATTGGGAGTATTATAATAACATTATTAATAATCAATACTCATCAAGGCATGGTGACAGACAGTTGTGCGAGCTGACAAACAATTAAAATAAAAAATACACACTTAGTCATTGTGCTTTGGAGTTTATTCAAAATTATAAATGAATGTGCTGCTTGAATACATTAACTGGCACATTTAGTATTCTGTCAACACAGGCTTTGATCCTGAGTTTAGGTGTAACATCAGTAGCGAACAGCCAATCACATGCTGAGAGAGTTTATAGAATATTAAGAATTTAAACAAATATACACAGGAAGATTCGTCGTCTTTTGGGAGGTGATGGAAACTACAGTCGTTTGCAGGATCAGAGACGGGCTCTGGCAGGATCACTCTGATTTCGTTTTCAGCTTATGTTCAAAACAATCCCGTTTAAGCCACTAAATTAGTTTAATCCGGTTATATATACAACCGCGAACAGCACATGTTGTCCCTGAGCTCCGTAACGACATCTCTCGTAAAGATTTGCGTCTTTAAATAGTAAAATAATTCTCTGAAAAACAGCTAGCCTCTTCGCTAACTAACACACAAAACACCATTGGAATGCTACTTCCGCCGCGTCACCGGAAGTTTCACCCACTTTATTTTTTACAGGAGTGCCCCTCGGAAACTTGTGGATAAAGCAGTTTAAATGCAGATAAAACAGCGCTGAACAACAGGAGAAACACTCAGCGCAAATGTACAGTAAGAAGGCTTTTCCGTCTACAAATTCCCATCATTTACCACAGATTTATGATGCGTTCATGTGCTTTGGTAATTATGGTAAATACCAAAAGCCGACATGGAAAATGCACATGAACACCCCCTCGTGTGGTATTTTCTACTGGGCAACTCGTAGAATATTTGGTAACACTTTAGAATACGGTTCCTTCGTTAATGAATAACTACACAAGAACTAATGAGTAACACAATATTAACAATCTAGTAACTGTTATTAACTAACAAGAAACTCTGATTAACGAACTAGTAAGTAATAGCGCACAGACGAAAGTGGTAGTTCACTATTAAGTAATCAATAACTACTATTTTTTTAATACTTCCCAGAGAACTACTGAAAAAGTTTATTAACAATCTAGTAACTACTATTAACTAAAATAAATTCTTATTAACGAATTAGTAAGTAATAGCTCACAGATGAAAGTGTTACTAGATACTTCTGTGGGAATTACTAATTATTTGGATTCGTATTATAAAGTGAAGATCATTGAAACTAACTAGTAATTACTCAAGTGTTACTAAAGACATTTTCTAAAAGTATACTAAAGTTCACCAAAAATCTCAAACGGTTGCACAAATCATGACTAGATCATATAGTAACACTTGAGTAACACTTTCATCTGAGCTATTACTTACTAATTCGTTAATAAGTTATTTTAGTTAATAGTAGTTACTAGATTGTTAATAAAATTTTTTCAGTAGTTCTCTGGGAAGTATTAAAAAAATAGTAGTTATTGATTACTTAATAGTGAACTACCACTTTCGTCTGTGCACTATTACTTACTAGTTCGTTAATCAGAGTTTCTTGTTAGTTAATAATAGTTACTAGATTGTTAATATTGTGTTACTCATTAGTTCTTGTGTAGTTCTTCATTAACGAAAGAACCGTATTCTAAAGTGTTACCGAATATTTTGATGGACGAGTTGCCGAGATGATAACCTTTGAACTTTTCAAAATGGCGGAGAGCACCGTGAGAGTCGTGAACGGTAAAAATAAATATTATTCATGATCTAGAAAATATAGCGATATTATTTACCCTTTGAGTTTTGATAAATAATTTTCTTGCTGTTGCAGATGAAAATAGTTTTAGCTAAATAACAGGTCTGGATCGCCATCTTTTTACCACATTACGACAACAAAAGCACTTGAATGCAACTGGTAAATACCAGTTCACAAGTGGAAAATATCCTACTTTCCATAGCATGTGAACGCAGCATTACTGTAACGTAAGCCTAGTATATTAACTGCACCATAAAATGTGGGATATATACATATTGAATTGTTTTATATTATTAATGTAGACAATGTATTAAAGGACTAATGGAATATTACTGTATTTAATGTATTTTGGCTATTCTGTTTTTCATACATTTCATGAAGATACATACGTGCCATCAAAATCAGTCAACACATACCTGTTTCAACCTGAAACAACAATAATCCCCCATTAGCACATGCAGAAACTAAGAAACTCATTTCCAATAAAGATATTATTTTGTTAAAGAAATATGACAAATGTTTGAATTATCACAAATTCAAACTTTATCAAGTATTAGAGCAGTTTTACAGTATCCTGACTCAAATAATGTGTTTCTAACAGCAAATAAAACACTCAGAATAAAATGATGATTATCTGCTGCTGATAATCCTGAATGTCTTGTTGAATGAGTGTTGATAGTCTGAGGATTATGAAAACACTCTTTATTTCATGACAATAGTTACTGTTTTCACCTCATTATTATGCTGATGTCTTCACATCTCCTGTAAATGGACACTTAAAGCTCATTTCATTGGTGTCAGCAGACTGAGGGGATTTGTTGGTTAGTTCTTTAGGCCTGTGTATAATTTTTCTCACCAGTATTTATATTTGGAATAATTTAATTACATTATTTATGTTCTGTTATCAATAAGTATAAAACAAACTCAGTGACCGATATATTTTAATTTGGGCAGATCAGCTCCTCCCACTAAAATTTACAATAATTGAAGTCCCTCCAACATCACTCACGTCACCAGCGAAGCTCCGCCCACTGCAATTCTCCTATAAATGCTGGAATATTCTCATCATCTACAAGTTGAGCAAAGACTGAGTTTATTAAAGAGGACGGTGAGAACATGAGTGATCCAGAACCCTGCAGAATGAAACACACTGAAGATCCTGAAGAACAAAGAGGTTGGTGTTTATTCTTCATTCATTCATGATGCTGGAAAACATTTATGTTAGAAACATTCAAGCAGTTAAACTATGAAATGGGTACAAAAGTTTTGGTTCTCAAAATGGTCAGTAAAGCAAGGTTTGAAAAATGCTCATGTTGATTGTCAACATCAAGTCAAACTTTTTTTTTTTTAAGTATCAGTTCAGGCACTGGTACCTATTCAAAAGTTTCGATTTGGCACTGATATAAACAATACCCAACCAGAGATTAGTCTTCTTACAGTATCTTTGGTTACTGTTTATTATAACCGATACCTAGGATAGATACCACCTAAATGGAAATTTTGTCAGATACAGATAACTGATCATTCTTTCTGTCGTTTATATAACTTTATTTAATTCATAATTAAATTCATAATCTCAATTTAAAAAAAAAGGTAATATTTAATAGCAGTTGTCAATTTTTATGTCATTTCACTTAATTTTTTTCTCTTTATATTATTTTGATTTTTTTCCCCTTCAGAACTGATGGAAGAGAACGAGGAGAGTGAAGAACACTTGCGTCGCTCAAAGAATAAAAAGACATTTTTAAATAAAAGAAGAGACAAGCAATCTACAACCTGCACAGACTGTGGAAATAGATTTACATGCAAAGAACATCTTGAGCTTCACATGAGAGTTCACACTGGAGGGAAGCCGTACACAAGCAATCAATGTGGGAAGACTTTCACACAATCATCAAACCTTAAGAGTCACATGAGAGTTCACACCGGAGAAAAGCCATTCACATGTGACCAGTGTGAAAAGAGATTCTCTCTCAAACAAAATCTTAAGCTTCACATGAGGACCCATGCTGGAGAGAAGCCGTACACATGCGATCTGTGTGGGAAGAGTTTCAGACAATCATCACACCTTAAAACTCACATGATGATCCACACTGGAGAAAAGCCGCACGCATGCGATCAGTGTGGAAAGAGTTTCACAAATTCATCACACCTTAAAACTCACATGAGGATCCACACCGGAGAGAAGCTGTACACATGCGATCTGTGTGGGAAGAGTTTCACACAATCATCACACCTTAAGATTCACATGAGGATCCACACCGGAGAAAAGCCGTACGCATGCGATCAGTGTGGAAAGAGTTTCACACGTTCATCACACCTTACTCGTCACATGAGGACCCACACCGGAGAGAAGCCGTACATATGTGAACAGTGCAACAAAACATTTTTTAGGGCATCACACCTGAAGACACACCTGACAGTTCATACGAAGGAGAAGCCGTATTCATGTTCTGTGTGTGGAAAGAGTTTTTCACAGCTGAACACTTTAAAAGTACATCAGAAACTTCACACTGGTGTGAGAGAGTACATGTGCTTTGAATGTGAGAAGACTTTTGCAACAGGGCAAGATTTACAACGGCACCAGAGAGTTCACACTGGAGAAAAACCTTACAAGTGTTCACACTGCGACAAGAGATTCAGTTGGTCATCAACTCTGAAAAAACATGAGAAGATCCACACTGGAGAAAAGCCTTACAAGTGTTCACACTGTGACAAGAGATTCAGTCGGTCAACAACTCTGAAAACACATGAGAAGATCCACACTGGAGAAAAGCCTTACAAGTGTTCACACTGTGACAAGAGATTCAGTCGGTCAACAACTCTGAAAACACATGAGAAGATCCACACTGGAGAAAAGCCTTACAAGTGTTCACACTGTGACAAGAGATTCAGTCGGTCATCAACTCTGAATAGACATGAGATGATCCACAGCGCAGAGAACTCACACACGTGTGAACAGTGCGGAAAGGTTTTCTATTTTAAAACTCACCTGAAGCGACACATGAAGATCCATACCGTGGAGAAACCACATCAACAGAGTCTGCGATCACAGTAAGTAGTTAATCTTCATGTGTTGAGCATTAAAGTCTCTTCTGTGTAATTTAGTTTCCTAAAAGCCATGATCAGTGTTGTGCAAGTTACTTCCAAACTGTAATACATTAGGTATTACTTGTTACTGTTATTTAAAAGTAATTCATTACCTTACAATATTACTGTCCCAGAATTGTAATGCGTTACATTACTCATGTATTACTTTTGAGTTACTTTCACCAAAATAACTAAGTAGAACTTAACTTTTGGGCTGTAAAGATATGCAATATGAAACCGAAATCGCGATTCGCCACACGACTCAGATCCACAAACCTACAGAATCGCGACACACCTCTTCCAACTCCAGCGTTATTCTCCTTACCGTCCAGATCCAATGCTGCCTTATCTTTAAATTAGGCTATTAGTATTATTTGAAGTTAACATTATAAAATACGTAGACCTACACCACAAAACTAGTTGAGGATAAATTATTTAAAATTGGGGAAGTCCAGCATTATGGACATGATGACATTTGCAGTCAAAACTTGAAATAAAAATTTTGTAATTGAAATGTATATAGGCTACTTCCTTAAAGGACTCCAGACATTAGACAAATATCAGTCTATGTTTTATTTTTAATATTAGGGAAAAGACACACATTCATGCGTGACAAAAAAATAGGAGGCAAAATCGATTTTTTGTAATTCTGTTAATTACACTGCGCAAATCGGATGAGGAAGGGTTGGCTCTCCAGTCTCCATAGAACTTAAAATATTCATTTTATTTTAGTTTTCGTGTTCGTTTATGAGGAAAAAACAATGTTACAAACGCGACCGCTGTGAACTGGCACTAAAACACTGCTTTAAAACTTTCACATAGTCTGTTGCCTTTAAGAAGTAAAAGCAGACAATACACTGTAATACAACTGTAATACAAGCCTCACTGAACATGTAACGAGTAAAATATTACTGAAAATTGATTAGTAATGCCTTACACAACTGCGTTACAGCAAAAACTAATATGTTACTGTAATGTATTACTTTTGTAATGCGTTACTCCCAACACTGGCCATGATGAGCAACAGGTCATCTTGGTGGTTGCTTGCTATCTGTTTAAATTTTTCACATTATGAGATTTTGAGTCATAATATCTCATTGTTATGAGAACATTTCTCATTATGAGATGTTAAGTTGTTATTATGAGAAAGCATCTTGTTATTTATATAGTGCTTTTAACAATATAGATCAAAATAAATTAAAGTAACAGATTGTTTTGGCTTAATGGCAGCTCTAGAATAAAGTTATGTTCCAGCTAAAGATCCAGCTAATTCTCTTCCGTCGCGAATGATCATTAGTTAGTAACTTAGAGACCGCTAACACGACACTCTTTTAACAGAAAACTCTTAAAGGGTTAGTTCACCCAAAAATGAAAATTAAGTCATTAATTACTCACCCCCATGCTGTACCAACCCCGCAAGACCTTCGTTCATCTTCGGAACACAAATGAAGATATTTTTGATTAAATTTGAGAGCTGTATAACTACCACTAAGGGAATGACTCTTGTCGGCCCAGAAAGTCAATGAAGAAAATGTTTAAATATCCCATGTGACTACAGTGGCTCAACTATAAGTTTATCAAGCGACGAGAATACTTTTTGTGCGAAAAAACAAACAAAAATAACGACTTTATTCGACTATTCCTTTTCTACCTTGTTGGCCTGAAACGAGACTTCCTTAGATTTCCACGACGCATTCGCAAGAATTGCGATCTCCTTCAACTACTTCAGTTCAGTTCTCGCGAATGCGTCGTGGAAATCGTATTGAAGTCTCGTTTCAGGCCAACAAGGAAGAAAAGAAATAGTCGAATAAACTCGTTATTTTTGTTTGTTTTTTCGCACAAAAAGTATTCGCGTTGCTTGATAAACATATAGTTGAGCCACGGTAGTCACTTGGGATATTTAAACATTTTCTTCATTGACTTTTTGGGCCGTCAAGAGGCAGTCCCTTAGGAGCCAATGTGGTAGTTATACAGCTCTCAAATTTAATCAAAAATATCTTCATTTGTGTTCCGAAGACGAACGAAGGTCTTACGGGGTTGGTACAGCATGATGGTGAGTAATTAATGACTTAATTTTCATTTTTGTGTGAACTAACCCTTTAAGTTCTCTCTACGCAAACTTTAAAAAATGTGAACCTGTGAGAACGCTGATCTTTGTAAGTAATCAGTGATATTTAAAAATGTATACAGGAGCCAATGCAGGGTTGACAGAACCGGGCTAATATGGTCATACTTCCTGGTTCTGGTAAGAACTCGAGCTGCAGTGTTTTGAACTAGCTGGAGTTTGTTTATTAAGCGTGCAGGGCAACCCCCCAGTAGAGCATTACAATAATCTAGCCTTGATGTCATGAACGCATGAACTAATTGTTCCACATTTATCAGTGATGATAAATCCTTCCTGATATAAGCATATACTAATTACCAAATCATTCCCAATAATGCAATGTTAAGTTACTACTAGAAAGTTTCTAATTATTATAAGATAGTAAGTCATAATTATGACAACATTTCTCATTATTGTGATTTAACTGTTGCCATACTTTGTCCCACCGACATCATGAGTAAAACAGACGAATGTAAATCAGCTTTCTATTTCTGACATCTGCTTGTTATTATTCATTTAATCAATTAGTTGTTGCAGCCCTAGTTGGTTTTGATAATTAAAAACGATTGAAGAGAAATTGTTTGTTGCTGTGGCTTCAATTGTGTCTTTGTTGCTGTTAGTTTCATTTTCATGGACTTTTAGTTTGTTTTCTCAGTCTCATGTTCTCCTTTGTCTTAGTTTTCCCGCCAGTCATCTGTTGTCATCGTCATTCATTTGTTCTTAAAACAGGAGTTCTTGAAATATTTATCATGCATATTATCATTTCTGGCAGAACTACCAGAAAGCATCTGGAAGGAGAGGACAGAGAGAACGACAGTGATCCAGAACCTGCCGAATGAAACACACTGAAGATACTGAAGAACAAAGAGGTTGGTGTTTATTCTTCATTCATTCATTCATTCATTCATTCATTCATTCATTCATTCATTCATTCATTCATTCATTCATTCATTCATATTGCTGAAGAACATGCTTTTGCTCACCAGATTTACATTGTTTCATGACTAAACTAGTGACTTATAACACAAATCATCATTAAAATAGATAGTTGTGAACCGCAGTTGTGCACCAGATTTGATGGGATTAAAATGACTATTGAACTCATCAGTGATCTTGACTTTTGGATTCACTTTTCATTTTACATTTGTCTCTCATTTGAAATCTCACTTGATTTTAATGTTTCTTTTAGACCTGATGGACATGAACAAGTAAGGAAAAACAGAAGCATATAAATCTGTCTCCAGACGAGTGACGGGAAAACCAATGTAAATCAAGATTCACTCTGGGAAGAAGCGGCTCAGGCTTTCGCTCTGAAATCACTTTTTCTCATTCTGAAGAAAGAGCATTTAACTTTGATAACCCTTTTAAGAGAGACATGAATCTGATATACATTTTAACTCTATTTTCATGATAAAGTCTAGTTTCTCTTCCACTTCTACTCTCCAATGTAAATGCAAGATATACTTTCATGTATCTTTGAACCTGGACACTTTTCTTCTCTTGAGATGCTTTGGCTCTTATAAGTCAATAATGAGAGAGATCTGTCTCTTTCAGTTTTACTTAATGTTTGTATTTACTTAAAGTAATGCTTGATTAAACCATTTACTCATTTTTCCCCTTTCCATGTTTTAATTTTCTCAATAGAGCTTTAAATGCCTAACTAAATTAGATTTCACCCACACATGACTGACACTGAATAAGATTGCTGTCTGTCTATATTATTAACAGTTTCACCCTTAATATCCAGTATCATATACATTTCAAAGAGTTTGTTCTAGTCAGTTTGATGTTTCATTCACATCATAAGGCTTCATGAAGTCAGAACAAATACTATGAACTTTAAACATCACACAGATTTTACTAAATAAACTAAAATTACTGTCTCTATCTCACCACACAACTTTACACAATCAGCAGAAAAAGAGAACAGCTGGAATAAGAAAAGTCTGATCCCCGTCGTGAAATTGGCACGGACGAACAAACTGAACAAACCTTGTTTTATTTTAAGTTTGGACGTTCATCCCGGCGAACCGCTTTAGTCCACTTCTTCCTTATATTCAATTCAATCGCGAATCCAGAGCAGTGACATCAGCCTTCGTTTCGGCCATTGTTGAACTGCGTCGGCCATGAAACCCGGAAGCGTGATAGTCCCCTATTAACGCACCAGTGGAGCTCGACCGTTTATTCAAACGGTTTGGCAAGTATGGTTGGGTTGCGGAGAGATTGTGTTAAGGTCTCAGCAGCAGGAGGGATGTAGAGGTCAGTAAGCTGGGCTGAATTGAGTGGGGGACGGAAGGGGGGTGACTCTGGGACACCAAAGTCACTGTCTTTTCATCTTTTTAACATCTACTCTAGTGTAATAGAAATCATAATGAACAGCAGCTATGCTAATTATTTCCCATTTGCTTTTCTGCTGTTATCTTGGGACGCAAGTCCCGAGAAAAATGGCGTTCATCAGCTCCAGTTTGTATCTAGCCTCTCAGAGACTACAGATGCCCCAACACCTGTGAAGAGACGACTTAATGTCTATGAAGAGACGACTCAACACCTGTGAAGAGACGACTCAACACCGGCGAAATGTTATGCTCTAAATTATTACATGATTAACTAAATGTGTTTTTCCATGTACATTTCTGAAATGCACTTTCTGTAAAGCTGCTTTGAATTGTATTATGAAAAGCGCTATACAAATAAATTTGAATAAAATCTAATTGAATCTCCGGGGGTCTTCTCGGTGAGAAGAGCACCAGTTGACGAAGAGGTTCCACTTCAACGCATAGACACGTCTCGTGGACGATTCTCTAGCGGAAGTGATGGTAGCCGCCGCCACCACAGGTGGCAGAGTACTCAAACCTGCCTCGTCCCGTCCAGGAGCCACATGTGGAGCTTCCAAAGATCGGGGCGAGGGTGCCAGAGGGTTCCCCGTCTCTGAGAAAGGAGGTCCTTCCTCAGAGGAATCGGCCAAGGAGGAGCTGTCGCGAGGAGTATCAGTTTGGAGAACCAGGTCTGGGTGGGCCAGTACGGCGCAACCGGAATGACCCAAGAACTCACCATCGATAAGGTCATGGTGTGCGGCAATAGCGGTGACACAGACCTTGAGGGTGGAGGAAGACAGCCTTCGCTCCAACCCTTCTTGAAGGAAGGAAAGCACGACACTGATCGAACACCTCTGGGGGTCTATTTGATGAGAAGAGCACCAGTTGACAAAGAGGTTCTACTTCAACGCATAGATGTGTCTTGTGTACGACGCCCTAGCGGAAGTGATGGTAGCCACCACCGCTGGTGGTTGAGTACTCAAATCTGCCTCGCCCTGTCCAGGAGCCACACGTGGAGGTTTCAAAGATGAGAAAGGAAGTCCTTCCTCACAGGAATGGGCCAAGGAGGTGCTGTCGCGAGGAGAGTGACTTCGGACAACCAGGTGCGACTAGAATGACCTGCTCCTCGTCCTCCCTGACCTTGCGCCTGGTCTGCGCACGAAGGCTCACTGGGGGAAACGCATATTTGTGGCCCTGCGGCCAGCTGTGCGCCAGTGCATCCGTGCCAAGCGTGCCTTCGGTCAGGGAATAATATTGGGCGCAATGGGTTGAGTCGTGAGAGGCTAACAGATCTATCTGTGCGTCCTCGAACTGGTCCCAAATCAGCTGGATCGACTGGGGATGGAGTCGCCATTCTCCAGGGAGGGGCCGAATCCGGGACACAGTTCAGGGCTCTGGGAATATAATTGGCACGAAGGGACCTCAGACGCTTCTGACTCCATATGAGGAGGTGGCGGGCGAGTTTCAGCATACGGCGGGAGCGCAGACCACCTTGATGGTTGATGTACGCTACAGTTGCGGTATTGTCAGTTTGGACTAGTACATGCTGGTTCTTGAGCACGGCTCGCAAGCAGCGCAGAGCGAGCTGTACAGCCAGCAACTCGAGGCAATTGACGTGTCATAGTGCGATGGAGTCCTGTCCAGGAGCCCGCGACAGCACGTCCATTGCACATGGCACCCTAGCCCGTGGCAGAGGCATCTGTCGTTACAACAACATGCCGGGAAGCTCGTTCCAGGGGCACTCTGGCCCATAGAAAAATGAGCTCCCCGCACGGGGTGAAGGTCTGACGGCAGGTCGGAGTAACTGGTACTCGGAGCCCCAGGAGCCTCTGAAAAAGTTTCAGTGGAATGGCACTCTTGCCCTCGAACTGTCTCAGGTAAGTCAGCAGTGACTGCACGCTCTTATATTGAGTGAGAGGTAGGTCAGTATAACATACTTCGTTTGAAGGTTGTGACTTGTTTTTAACTAATATTTATGGATTTGTTTTAGGCTGATTAGATCTGCCTGATGGCAGTGGGGCTGGTGGATGTATGTTAGTGACCATTGAAAGTGGTGCTGTTCAACCCATTAGATCATCGGTAGGGGTTTTATGTGTTTTTGGAGTGATTTAGCTGGGGGGTGGCAATATTTATTGTGTAGGTGATGGTTATTTGATTTTATATTTATTAATGTTATTATATTTGTCTATTTTGTTTTCTTGAGGATTTCCAGTTTCTTTGCCACTGCTGTCTTTCCTCCCCCTTGTTTTTTTTTCTTCCTTTTTTTGAATAAATGTAACCCTTCTTTCTATTGTCTTGTTTTTTGGTTCAGGTCAGTTTATTAATTTTATATTTTGTGACACGTCTAGTACGGATGTGCAACATGACATCATGACTTTTGCGTAAACATACACGCCACTTTCGAGTCAGGTGGCGTGTTTGTTATCTCTACGCATTTTGAACGATCTGCGTGTATCCTTTTTTCTATGCGTGTATGTCTACGCATTAACGTCCGCGTCATTCCGCGTGTCTGTACACGCAGTCAAATCTCCAGTCATAAATGCCATTAACCCCAGTGACGGTTAAGTTTAGGGATGGGATTGAGGTAAGTCATATCTTTTTCTTTCCTAGGATGGTAAGGGAACAGTCATAAATGCCATTAACCCCAGTGACGGTTAGGTTTAGGGACGGGGTTGAGGTAAGTCATATATTTATATAACGTTAAGTCAACGGCGTTCATAAACACGCTGAAAAGCGATTATGCGTCTTGATAGAACGTCAAAAATTATTACACTTGGAATAATATTGTTTGTTGTGCTCTTTATTATTTAAAAGTTTGTTTTCAGTTTCTGCACATTTGAATGATCGTATTATTTTATTGTGATGAATGTAGTTCATTAAATCAAACTTTATAAAGTTTTCCTATAGAGCAGTTTATAGGCTTGGATCATCTATCCTGACTCAAATAATGTGTTTATAACAGCAAACATTCAGAATAAAGTGAGATGATCTGCTGATGATCCTGAATGTCTTGTTGAATGAGTGTTGATAGTCTGAGGATCATCAATATTAACAGATCTGCTGAAAACACTCTTTATTTAATGACAATAGTTCCTGTTTTCACCTCGTTTATTATGCTGATGTCTTCACATCTCCTGAAAATTGACACTTAAAGCTCATTTCATTGGTGTCAGCAGACTGGGGGGATTTGGTGGCTACTATATACCTTGATTTCTGTGTCTATGATTTTAACTGTGTTTCTTACCATTATTTATATTTAGAATAATTTAAGCTATTAAGATATTCACATCATCAGTGAAGCTCCTCCCACTACCTGTATTTAATGAAGTAGCATAGTGTAATGAATAGCAATAAATACAATTTAACAATTAGCAACAGTTACTTAAATAGTAATATCTAACTAATTAGTAATAGATAGAAAGAAGACATAAATGCGTAGACTTGTTATTTATTATAAAAACAAACTCTGTAACTTTATATTTTTAGTTTGGCAGATCAGCTCCTCCCACCACAGTAACATCATCATTGAAGCTCCTCCCACAGCAATCACATCATCAGCGAAGCTCCTCCCACTGCACTTCTCCAATAAATGCTGTAAATTTCCATCAGCTACAAGTGAAGACGAGCATCAGAGCATTAGGAAGAGCTGAAATCTGTGAAGACTGAGTTTATTAAAGAGGACAGTGAGAGCATGAGTGATCCAGAACCCTGCAGAATGAAACACACTGAAGATCCTGAAGAACAAAGAGGTTGGTGTTTATTCTTCATTCATTCATGATGCTGGACAACATTCATGTTAGAAACATTCAAGCACTTCATCACATTTAGATAAACAGTTAAACTATCATATAGGTACTGCATTTTTAACAAATGATAAGTAATGGGTTGTAGTCAAGTCAAACTAAGTAATTTTGAGCTGTTTTTTTTTTTTCAAATATGTTGGAATATACCAAATGTTTTACGAATTATGAATTCCAAAAAACAAATTAAAGGGTTAGTTCACCCAAAAATGAAAATTCTGTCAGTATTTACTCACCCTCATGTTGTTCCAACCCCGTAAGACATTCATTCATATTCGGAACACAAATTAAGATATTTTAAGATATTAAGATCACTCCTGCACACAGTCCGTAGGCCTCTTGGGGGAATGACACTTGCTGGCCTCGAAAAGTCATTAAAGACATCGTTAAAATAGTCCAAGTGGCTCAATCTTAACTTTATCAAACGACGAGAACACTTTTTGTGCGCAAAAAAACAACAAACATAACGACTTTATTTCAACTATTGGTTTATTTCTCCCTCTGCGCGAGTCAGGTTACTAGTTTAATAGCGTAAGATTCTGTTATTGTACGTCACACGCATCACACACATGACCAGCGTCGGCCAATAGTGAGCCTACGTGTGGCGTAGCTTTACGCAATCACACTACGTTAACTGACTACAGGCCCATGGAGAAGGAAGTGAATAATTGAAATAAAGTCGTTATTTTTGTTTGTTTTTGCGCACAAAAAGTGTTCTCGTCGTTTGATAAAGTTAAAATTGAGCCACTGTAGTCACTTGGACTGTCTTTGATGACTTTTCGATGCCAGCAAGTGTCATTCCCTCAAGAAGCCTATGGACTAGTATGCAGGAGTGATCTTAATATCTTAAATATCTTAATTTGTGTTCCGAAGATGAACGAACCCGAGGAAAATAAAATCTGAAAAGAGATCTCCAAAATGTTTCATTTATTTCTCCTAGACAACTTTGATATCCATATGACACCAAACTGAGACAAAGGTTTATTTCTCCTGTGTCTCAGGCTTTTCTCTGGAGCAACAAGATGCACTAAATCTCAATTTAGTCTCCTTTTAAGTTTCAGAAGAGATCTCAACAAGCTCTAATATAATGCTCAGAGTTTCTCAACTTCTGTGTCTCTTTGTGATCTCAGACAGAGAAATCAGAGAGTTCTCTCCATGAACTAATCTACCATTTGCCATAGATTTTTAAAGCCTGATGGCTGTAGATAGATCCTCTGTCTGTCCTGCAGTGAAGAGAGAGTACCATTCCCGTCAGTTGTTTCTTTGGTCCATCAAGATGTTCTGAAGTGGATGATCTGTGGTGTTTAGAACGGTGAATCTAGTCTGGTAGGAGGAAAAGGTCTTGATTGAATTAGTAATTCATGTGTTTGCATGTGTGTTTGTGTGCATGTGCGGGAAAGTGAGCGAGAGAGACTCGGATATTGCTCCATAGTAGCTCCAGTAGTACTCATTTTCTTTTTTCAAAGGAGAAATAAAGGAGTCATTAAAAACACTGAATTGAGATTAGCAAGCCATCTCATTTTAGTCTCAGATATGACTCCCTCTGGTTATTCTGTCTCACCTAGTGAATTTTAGGAGAAACATATGAGAAACATTTTAGACAAAATAGAGATTAAAATAAGGCTTAGATGAGAATCTCAAATTTGTCTCCTGAGCTATAGAAAAGCAAGCTTTGAGCAGTAAAATTTTCCTCTGGGAAGGTCTTACAGGGTTGGAACAACATGAGGGTGAGTAAATACTGACAGAATCTTCATTTTTGGGTGAACTAACCCTTTAAAGAGATTTTGGCACACATCCCACGTTGTTCAATGGAGTCATATTAGTCTAGAACAGTTGAGATATTCTCCGCTAAATAAAGTGCACACAAATCTTACCAAGGACCTCTACTACAAAGAAACCTCGTACACAGTCAGTGACCACAGCAACCTCCGCAGTACTCCGCAGCAGACTCTTCACTGGCTTCTCAGAAACTGTTGGTATTGCCTCACCATTAATGAAGAATGTTTACTACCTTTCCTTACATTTTCTGCTCATATTTTACTATTTTGTAAGCTTGTACTGTTTTTTTCGCTATTTTTCCAAACTTGCTTTTCCAAATGTTACAGTTCCAGTTTCATGTAAATTAGGGAGGGCTTAAGCATCACCGTTGGTCCATTACTTATTGATTGACAGCCAATCAATCGAAGAGGGGAGTTCACCTCACTACAATTGTATTTTGATCCATGACAATGTTGTTTGCTATTCTGATAATTGCAGAATTTTCTTTTCCAGTTTGATCAATATATTTTTCATTGTTTTTTTTGTTTTTTGATCCGTGACTACAATACTTTCGGCATCTCATTTACCAGCTCTCCTTTGAACACTGCAGTCTGTAGTCCGCAAGTCCATGAAATAATGATAAAGACAAGCTCATTGTGATTGTGGAATGGACTTTAATGAGTGTTGAGGATTTTATTATTATTTTGTTTGTTTTCCACTTGAATTGAGTGGACAGATACAGTTAGTAAGTTCTGCCAACTTCCAGTTCACACATTTCCCAAAGTTAATCCTTTGGAATTCATTATTTAACTGTCTGGTTTGCATATGATATTTGAGATCTTTAACATGCACTCTAAAATTCTACTTATTTAACATGTCAGTAATGACAATGTGACCTAACTTGTCAATGGTTTTGAGTATATTGTTAAAATGATGTCCAAACATACAGGAATTGCCTGAAAGATTGTGCAAATGATCTCTCCTCTAGCCGAGATATGAGGGTGTTTCTTCAACTGTGGGAACTTTTATATCTGAGGGGGTGAGATTTCAACATATGAAGTTATTAAGGTCACATTAAAAGTGTCTTGGGTTTTAATTGTAACCATATGGCTTTACATGGTTTTATGAAGGTAAATTTAAGACCAATTAAAGAAAATAAATTGAAGGGAACATAAAATATATCAATATGTTCTCTAAATGTAAATGTCTAGGAAGCACAATAAGTTGTACTAGCAACACTTCAAAGTTTGAAAGTACAATTTCCTACAGATCTCCATAACTTTGATTCATTTTATGAAAAAAAGAAAAAAGTTTGAATAGTTCTGCTCCCAAACAGAATTATCGTTTACTGATCAATCTTTTCTTTTTCAGTAGTCTTGTCTTGTTTTTCAGTGCAAAGGTCTAAAGATTCTTAAATCAAGATACATTACTTAGTGAAATTAACAGTGTAAAAAGTGTGTTTTACTAGGATCCACACGTCCCAAAAGTGCCTATAGTTGAAGAAACATCCAATAATCCTATTAAAATAATAATAATTAAATTCTAAACTAAGTCTCAGAGGTTACTGTAAATATCCATCTCCTCAGTTACAGTGTCTGTAAAGAGATGAACCAGCAGTGTTGAATCCTCAATCCCCTCTGTTAGATATTTCTCCATCTCTGCCAACTTCCTCTTCTCCAGATCTCTCATTTTCTCTTCAATCTTCTGTCCACTCTCCTGAACAAACAAACATCTTTATATTAAAAATGCCATATATTGGACTCCTTCACAACATTTACCATTTATTTTTCATGACAATTTCCCACCATCTCTCCACAACAAACTGTTTTGGCTACTGTACCTTTAAGATTTTTTCCATGTTGGCATTTGTTATGATTGGCTAACCACTTTACATGTGAATTTATGCTATTTTACAGGTTCTTCATTCTATTTTGCAAGTCCTTCAACAGGTGTACATGCAGCCAAGGTAAAAAAAACACTTTAATTTTCTTGAAACATGCATAGCAGCATCAGCTCTTTTCTCATTGTGTCTGAAACGGTTTGATTTGATCTTTAAAACTGTGTAGATCTTTGACATTCACACACAGCTCACCATGGTGCTGTCGATGATGGCGGCGACCCCCTCGTGCTTCAGGAACAGAGGGTGTTTGCGGTTCGGTTTGCTCTGGAAACGGGGCTTCTTCTTCACAGGATCCTCTTCTCCAAAACATGGAGAACATGTGTGCTTCAGCTGCTTTATGTCTAATACAAATATAAACGGCTTAAAGACAGACCTGTGGGGGGACAAAAACATGGAATTTGAAGTAATACAGCTTCATGAAGTTAAAGATAAAAGTCATTCGATTTTTGGAGTCAATTTCAATGATAATATTGTCCAACAATAATAGCAAAGCTTGCCAAAGCAAAAACCACTATACTATTGGTCAACAGTTTGGAATAATTATGGTTTATTAATGTTTTTAGAGTTGTCTCTTCTACTCACCAAAGCTGCATTTATTTGATCTAAAATACTGTAAAAACTGTAATATTGTGAAATATTATTACAATTTAAAACAATTGTTTTTTATTTGAATATATTTAAAAATGTAATATATTTGAAATTTCATAAAATTATTTATAACGTTTTTTTTCTCCTTTGCGGTTTTCAAATACCAACGACAACATCATCAAAATGATCCCGTTCAGATGGATCCATGAAACGGCTGAAAAATGCTGTATTCTGCTTCCAGGCCAGTAGATGGCGATGTCACTGCGCCCTATAAACTAAACACGTTTTTGTAGTTTACATGGTGATCGTAACAGTATAGTTTTCAGAAACTTCACTTTGAATCCCATTTCCAAAAGTTTGCCTTTTCATGCCCCCAATACGCCAAAACGTAGCTAAATGAACGGTTCAAAACACATCATTTTTGTTTTTATATTTGAGAGGGAACTTTACACAATGTTTTGAATGGGGATTTTGACAATGTTGTCTGTAAAGAACATTTTTCTAAGACAATCCGGGATGGTGTTCGTGGCAAATTCCTGCACATACATCACTCGCCTGTGCGTGTCTTATGGAAGCTTGTTTCCGCCACTACATAAAAAATAAAAAATGTAATTGCGACTTTTTATCTCACAATTCTGACTTTCTCAGAATTGTGAGATATAAAGTCAGAATTGTGAGATATAAAGTCAGAATTGTGAGATATAAAGTCTCAATTGCTGTTATAAAGTCAGAATTGCGAGATATAAAGTCAGAATTGTGAGATATAAAGTCAGAATTGATATAAAGTCTCAATTGCGTGTTCTAAAGTCAGATTTGCGAGATATAAAGTCAGAATTGCGAGATATAAAGTCGCAATTGCTGTTATAAAGTCAGAATTGCGAGATATAAAGTCATAATTGATTGATATAAAGTCGCAATTGCGTGTTCTAAAGTCAGAATTGCGAGATATAAAGTCATAATTGATATAAAGTCGCAATTGCGTGTTATAAAGTCAGAAATGCATGATATAAAGTCGAAATTGCGTGTTGTAAAGTTAAAATTGTGAGATATTTAATTCTGAGGGGAAAAAAGTATTTTCCCTCTTTGAATTGGCCTGATAACTTGCAATTGCGAGTTCATATCTCACAATTCTGAGAAAAGATGTCAGAATTTTGAGATATAAACTCGCAATTATGTGTTATAAAGTCAGAATTGCGAGATGTAAACTCGCAATTGTGAAAAAAGTCAGAATTGTGAGAAAAATTTTTTCAGAATTTTTTCTCACAATTGCGACTATATTTCTCAGAATTGCGACTTTATTTCTCAGAATTGCGACTTTATATCTCGCAATTGTGACTTTATTTCTCACAATTCTGACTTCATATCTCAAAATTGTGAGATAAAAAGTCACAATTATTTTTTTATTTTATTTATTCAGTGGCGGAAATAGTGTCCATAGTGTCTCGTCATTTCTGTATTATCTATTATGAAGGCTCATTTCATTGTTGTAGTGCTGTGCTGGAATTTATTTTCAAGGAAGTACCGTGTCTATTAATGGGTAAAGCTACTGTAACGTCTTCAGCTAGTCAGCTTGAGATCTTTCTATCTTTCAATCTAAACTGTTTATATCTCTTAAGCCTATAGTGAATGTTTTATGATTAGCAGGTTAACAATTTTCACTAGCACAGTCACCCAGAGCAGAAGCACAACCAAAACAACGTTCTTCCACAAAATGCATGCAGTAGGGATGCACGATATATCGGCCACATTATCGGTATCGGCCAATATATCATCATTTTTAATGTTATCGTTATCGGCCCAACAAGAACATTTAGCTGAAATCTAAAAGCTGATAAATAATGTATTATATCTTTCAGCTGAGGCACTTTAGATGCGCATTGTTCAACATGATGCTTTTAAATTCCTAGAAATACGATTGAAATCCCTTTAAAAACGGAAAATCCAGTTAAAGTGCAAAATGTGCAGCGCAAGTCTGTCATATCGGCTACACAACATTAAAATAAGAACATGATAATTGTGCTTGTATCTTGGCTTTTAATGAGGAGACATTTTTTATAATCAGGCTCTCAAAAAATTTCTACAAATGTGGATTTAGATTTATCGGCCAATATATCGGTTATCGGCTTTTAAATATGGGAATTATCGGTATCGGCCAAAATTGTCATATCGGTGCATCCCTAGCATGCAGTTTTGTTTTTCACCCACTAGAGGGCCAAAAGTTACAAAGTGCACCTGTAATTACTCCAAGCTATTAACGAATGGTTAAATATCATTACAAATCATACTATTTTTTATAATAATTCACAATTTGTATTATAAATCATGTCTAATCTAAAGTTACATATGACACACGTAAATAATTCAGAAGAAAAACATAAGTCAGAACTGCCCTATAGCTTTGACTTCTGAATATCAGCTAGCCTAGCGTACCGTTCAGGATCAGGAGTGGCCGTGAAGAAGTGGACACCAGGTAAATCTGGGTCTTTGGGGACGACTGACACCATACTTCCTGTGGTCATGAACATTCCCTCCATGTTGATCCCGCTTTCCTTATTCCTCAAAATATCCATCATAGTCTCTGCTGTGATGTGGCCTGTGAGTACAATGTTTTAATGACATAACTGTCTAACAACTTGTCTGTGAGTTTTTAATTCAATAAATAATGTGAATAAATTATCTATAAGTACATTTGTAAATAATTATATTAGGGCTGTCAAGCGATTAATCGCGATTAATCGCATCCAAAATAAAAGTTTGTGTTTACATAATATATGCGGGTGCACTGTGTATAATTATTTTGTATATATAAATACACACACATGCATGTATATATTTAAGAAATATTTTCATGTATATACTTTATATAGATTTATATATAATTTATATACTAAATAATATTTTTTTCTTTAATATACATGCATATGTGTGTATTTATACAAAATCATTATACACAGTGCACCCGCATATATTATGTAAACACAAACTTTTATTTTGGCGTCGATTAATCGCGATTAATCGTTTGACAGCCTTAAATTATATCCATAAATTAATAGTAACCTTCGCTCTTCTGTAGAAGTTTGCGTCCCTCACAGTATCGCCCCCCTGCGGCCTCGATTCGGGCCGTGGCTGAGTACGAGTACACCTCGGCAAAGCTGAACTGAGCCTTTCCGTCCCACCAGCTCTGCTTTTGTGCATACGTCCTCAACTCCGGGTGCTCCCGATCAATCTTAGTAGTAATGGAGTACTGATTGGAGATGTTCCGATAGCCGGCTTTAAGAGAGAGAAACAGCGACAATTAATATTCAGCAATATTGTCAGTAATATTAACTGCACTGACACTGTCGGATGTGAACATTTTAACTGAACTGATCTGATCTTTGCAACATCTGCACTGAACTGATTTGAGCTAAATAACGATGCTATTGTCTTCTGTGGAGCTGCTTATAAATGGATTAAATTACTTTCATAATTGATGAAATTGATGCAACATTCGCTATGTTTCCATCCACCTATTTTAATGTGCATTTTGGGATATTGCATAAAGAAAACGCTGGATAGAAACGACTAGATGTGCATAAATTTGTGCAAAAGATGTGCTCAAGTGAGGTGGATAATTTTTTTGATCTGATAAGACTTAAACTGCGATGGAAACACATTTACCCAATAAATCCCTTGATGCACAACAACAGACTCACATGACTTTTCCTCAGCAGAAGATTGATTGGATAACTGGACTAACCAGTGGACCAATCACATCACAGCATCTCAGATGTTGGTTTGATTGTTCTGAAATGCCCGAACCAACAAGATCTAACATCAAGATTTGGTTAAATCCCCTCCCAGAATCGTCTTTTGTGTTCACAATTGTGCAATAAAACGCAATTGTGTTCACAAATACCAGCATCCGAACGCAAGAGAACTGCGTTTTGTCACATGCTCTTAGGGCTGTGAAGCGATTAATCGCGATTAATCGCATCCAAAATAAAAGTTTGTGTTTACATATTATATGTGTGTGTAGTGTGTATAATTATTTTGTATATATAAATACACACACATGCATGTATATATTTAAGAAATATTTGCATGTATATACTTTATATATATTTATACAAAATGTATATTATACATAAATATAAATATCTGATATATTAATAACACATTTTTCTTAAATATATACATGCATGTGTGTGTATTTATATATACAAAATAATTATACACCCTTTTATACACAAACTTTTTATTTTGGATGCGATTAATCGTGATTAAAGAGTAACTAAACACTAAACCAACTTTTTTTAGTTAATGATCTGTAAGAATGGATCTTTATTAATACCAGTCATTGATTTGAGTAACTTTTTTGACGTTTGTTTATAAAGTGTTCTATTTCTACAATATATGGTGTAAAAACGTCTTAGTGCTGCCCTCTTCAGGTTGAACGGTGGCTACTGCAGTTGGATGTTCCGCACTTCGTGACGTACGCAGGTTTCAGCTCTCCACGCGAGCTACGCCCTTCGCAGTATAAAAACCATCTTGTGTCGTCAAAACCACTGTAGGGAGTCAGGAATTGGAATTGTGAGTATTAAAAACGATCAGGATAGAGTGTTTTAGCGTCTATTTCATCCCCTCTATCTCCGCTGGGGTCAGGCCACTTTTTCAGCATTTTCAAATATTGCCAGTGGGTGGAGTCAGGCTCTGACCAGGGGTTTAGTTACCCTTTAATCGTATCACAGCCCTATTTCTGATGAAGGATAAAAGAGCCAGTGGCTTCCCCGATTGCAGCAACTTCCATTTTTATAAAAGGAAGTGACGATTATGTTCTCTGCAACACATGGAATGAAAACGCTGCTTTATTCGCAACTTAGCAAATTAGCTACTGGCACAGTTAATGAACTAAACTTGAGCTGAACAATCACACTATTCTCTTTTGTAGAGCTGCCTTTATACCATGTAAATGAACCTGACCTGACTTTTTTAAGCTGTAATGTCACACGACTCAGTATTTACCCTCCACTCTCTCTGCGGCCCAGTATTTCCCAGCAGTCTCCAGCACCCAGGCCTCAGTGCGGTCTGATATGAGGAAGCTGTTATGGTATGTGAATCCACACTCGTCCTCCATACAATTCCCGCCCTGGCCGTATTTTTCCAGCAGCTCTGTGATCACATCTACAGCCCGCTCAGCAGTGTTGGCCCTCTCCAGCGCCAGCCTACATACAAAGGGTTTCAAATCACATTTAAGACCTTTATTAAGAAACTTGCACAAATAAAATAGCAACTAACCCTAAACCAAACCCTAACCGTAACTCCATAATTAATATTACTCAGTACTTATTTGAGTAAGTAAAATATAACTATAAAGTTACAAAGTTACTAATAAAGTTTAAAGGAGAAGTTCACTTTTTAAAAAAACTTTTGCTGATAATTTACTCACCCCCATGTCATCCAAGATGTCCATGTCTTTCTTTCTTCAGTCGAAAAGAAATTAAGGTTTTTGATGAAAACATTCCAGGATTTTCTCCATATAATGGACTTCAATGGGAACCAAACAGGGTCTTTTAAAAAACTAATCTTTTTTAGAGTCATTTGGTTCATTCAAAGAACGGAATGAACAAAATGACTCGAAAAAGATTCATTCATTTTGATGAACGAGTTTGAACAGGAGAGTCACGAACGCTCATCACAGAACAGAGCAAGGCGAGCATTTGAGCTTATAAAACTTAAACTTTGTTATTTATTTATTTTAAATGAGCGATCGTTTCGCTTGATAAAACCCTTATTCATCGTCTGGAATCGTTTAAAGCCCTTTGAACAGTTTGTAGTCTGCACTGAAACTCTCATTTGGACCTTGAACTGTTTGGTTCCCAATGAAGTCCATTATATGGAGAAAAATGCTAGAATGTTTTCATCAAAAACCTTAATTTCTTTTCGACTGAAGAAAGAAAGACGTGGACATCTTGGATGACATGGGGGTGAGTAAATTATCAGCAGAAGTTTTTTTTAAAAGTGAACTACTCCTTTAATCTTTTTTTCTATATTATAACCCTGGCATGTTTGGTTATATGTGCTTTCGTTTGTACAATATGGTTGGTTTTCAATAAAAAAAGTTTTTTTTATGTCCCATATAAACACATATACATTATATACATTATTAAAATTATTCTGAATTGTAGTGGTTGAATAAATTAGTCAATGCTGAATATGAATTGAGAAATTGTCTCTTGGATCACCTGACGAGATCCATGCCCAGAAGAGCCTCTTCCCCCTCCGCACTCTCCTTCCCCCAGACCGCCTCATTCCCGACGCACACCTGATGCTGGTTCGCCCCCATCTCCGCCCCCCACAGCCAGGCGGGGCGACTCAGCACCACCGCATTCGTCTGAGACACCTGCTCAATTTCTATATATGTACACTGATCAGGTGAAAAGAAGACATGACAGAAGTTTCAGCACTCGGACAATGTTTCTCAAATCTGAGGGGGATATAGCCGAATCAGACCCAGATGGCAAGAAATTTTGGGGCAAACATCTGTAGATTTGGCATGGCTGAGCAAATGTGGGCCAAACTTTCACCATATATGTTTCGCCATGGGTTTGTAGGGAATTTTCTTTTGGATCATCATTTGTTTTGAGGTACATGGCCTACATGCTAACTTATATACTTATTAGTATATATTATATATTGTATATTAATATATGGTGTATATTAACTTATTGGTATATATAAATGCTAATCCATTTTTTTGGCACTAATCTGTTAAGTTAAAGTTAAATTGTTCACTCATAAAGACAGTCACTTGTCGCCACCTACTGACTTACTTAATAATGCAAGTTGGGCAAACACAGACAAGCAAATTGTGAAAAGGCTGATACTGGTGAAATATTTGAACACATTCGAGGACCATACAAATATATATACTTAAAAATGTTATACTAAATATATATTTATAAATATATATTTATATACTAAATATATATTTATACTAATGAATTGAGCTTATAGTTTATGTAATTAGCAAATAACATCTGTGTTAAATAGTAATATATTATAATAATGTTAATAAAGCTGACTAAATCACATGACTGCGATGTTAATTCTCCATTTTCAGTGTATGTTTTATTAAAAAAAAAAAAACGCTGATTAAAAGCAGTATAAGCTCGCGAGATGAAAAGTGACATCGGTTACAATAGGTAGCTAAAGTTAGACAGAAACGTTGATGCTAGCGATATGATTTCCTAACCTGAAATAAGATAGGAGTTAAAGGGTGTAGTGGATGTGCTTTTATTGTGGGTTTGGTTTTATTTGTTGGAAAAATAAATATAGAAATATAATTTGACACAAGAGGGCAATATAGCCCTATTTATGGTTTTGAGTTAAACCGTGACATCTACACGTTTTCAAAAGTGGACCAACGTGATTATTTCACGTCTTGTCATGATACCGGGTTGAAGAAATGTTGTTTTGGCCACTTTGTTTGATATAATCACAACAATTTAACGTAAGCAAGAATGGGATTTGAACTCAGGTCTTCTTGCTTTAAGCCCAACGCTTTATCAATTGAGCCACTGAATCTGTTGAGTTCAAAGGTGTATTGAATGAATTTTTATTGACGGTTTGGTTTTATTTGTTGGAAAAATAAATATAGAAATATAATTTGATACAAGAGGGCAGTATAGCCCTATTTATGGTTTTGAGTTTAAACTAAACCGTGACATCTACACATTTTCCAAAGTGGACCAACATGATTATTTCACGTCTTGTCGTGATACGGGTTGGGCACTGAAGTTACAGGAGTTTCTTCCCGTTGCTAAGCAACGGAACTAGGTCGAGTATTTAAAAGGTTATGGTTAACACCGCTAACGTGGTTTAACGTCGATGTAATACGTTGTTTTAGCGTACCTTTTGCTTAAACGAGGAGCTGGGGGACGCCCAAGAAAATAGACATTTTACTCATTAGGCTGCTTCATTAAAAATGTGACATTTAGACGTTTTCTTCGGCGTGGATCCAGGCAAAAGAATCCTTTTCACCTTGAAAATAATAATTTGTTTATTTATTATTATTATTTTTTTTGCATTTTAAATAATAGAACATTTCTCAGTGATCCTAAATAAAACAAAATTTCATTTTTTCGGTTTAATGAAAACCTGACATCTACACATTTTCCAAAGCTGAATATTTAGGCTGCTTCATTAAAAATGTGACATTTAGACGTTTTCTTTGGCGTGGATCCAGGCAAATGAATCCTTTTCACCTTGAAAATAATAAATGTTTTTTTTTTTTTTTTTTGCATTTTAAATAATAGAACATTTCTCAGTGATCGTAAATAAAACAAAATTCCATTTTTCTCGGTTTAATGAATAGGTCGTTATGGCAGAGGCGAATAACATCTGGATATCTCTCCACTGGAGCGTATTAACGCAAACGTGTAAGTTTCACGTTTGAGGGGGTTAAACCGTGACATCTACACATTTTCCAAAGTGGACTATTTAGGCTGCTTCATTAAAAATGTGACATTTAGACGTTTTTTTCGCCGTGGATCGAGGCAAATGAATCCTGTTCACCTTAAAAAATAATAAATGTTTTTTGCATTTTAAATAATAGACAATTTCTCAGTGATCGTCAATAAAAACAAAATTCCATTTTTCTCGGTTTAATGAAAAACAATAGGTCGTGATGGTAAGTTTCAGTTTAAGTGTAAGTTTCACGTTTGAGGGGGTTTAAACCGTGACATCTAGGTTTTCAAAAGTGGACCAACGTGATTATTTCACGTCTTGTCGTGATACCCGGTTGAAGAAATGTTGTTTTGGCCACTTTGTTTGATATAATCACAACAATTTAACGTAAGCAAGAATGGGATTTGAACTCAGGTCTTCTTGCTTTAAGCCCAACGCTTTATTAATTGAGCCACTGAATCTGTTGAGTTCAAAGGTGTATTGAATGGATTTTTATTGACGGTTTGGTTTTATTTGTTGGAAAAATAAATATAAAAATATAATTTGACACAAGAGGGCAGCATAGCCCTATTTATGGTTTTGAGTTTAAACTAAACCGTGACATCTACACGTTTTCCAAAGTGGACCAACATGATTATTTCACGTCTTGTCGTGATACAGGTTGGGCACTGAAGTTACAGGAGTTTCTTCCCGTTGCCAAGCAATGGAACTAGGTCGAGTATTTAAAAGGTTATGGTTAACACCGATCAGAATCCAGAGTTTTGAGAAGATTAGGGATACTTAATTTTTCGCCCCAAAAATAAAAAAGTAAGGGGTAACACTGTCGTTTTATTTACGGGTCGAAATTTTGATTTTCGATATCTCAGCTCTGGAAGGGTCTAGAGCCTCCATTTTTGCACTCAGGTCTAAGTCTCATGGCCCTCTATCAGAATCCAGAGTTTTGAGAAGATTGGGGATACTTAATTTTTCGCCCCCCCAAAAAAAAACGTAAGGGGTAACACTGTCGTTTTTTTTTTCGGGTCGAAATTTTGAGTTTCGATATCTCAGCACTGGAAGGGTCTAGAGCCTCCATTGTTGCACTCAGGTCTAAGTCTCATGGCCCTCTATCAGAATCCAGAGTTTCGAGAAGATTGGGGATACTTAATTTTTTGCCCCAAAAAAAAAAACATAAGGGGTAACACTGTCGTTTTTTTTTCTGGTCGAAATTTTGATTTTCGATATCTCAGCTCTGGAAGGGTCTAGAGCCTCCATTGTTGCACTCAGGTCTAAGTCTCATGGCCCTCTATCAGAATCCAGAGTTTCGAGAAGATTGGGGATACTTAATTTTTCGCCCAAAAAAAAAAAAACGTAAGGGGTAACACTGTCGTTTTTTTTTTCGGGTCGAAATTTTGAGTTTCGATATCTCAGCTCTGGAAGGGTCTAGAGCCTCCATTGTTGCACTCAGGTCTATGTCTCATGGCCCTCTATCAGAATCCAGAGTTTTGAGAAGATTGGGGATACTTAATTTTTCGCCCCCCAAAAAAAACCTAAGGGGTAACACTGTCGTTTTTTTTTCTGGTTGAAATTTTGAATTTCGATATCTCAGCTCTGGAAGGGTCTAGAGCCTCCATTGTTGCACTCAGGTCTAAGTCTCATGGCCCTCTATCAGAATCCAGAGTTTTGAGAAGATTAGGGATACTTAATTTTTCGCCCCCCCAAAATAAAAAAGTAAGGGGTAACACTGTCGTTTTTTTTTCTGGTCGAAATTTTGATTTTCGATATCTCAGCTCTGGAAGGGTCTAGAGCCTCCATTGATGCACTCAGGTTTAAGTCTCATGGCCCTCTATCATAATCCAGAGTTTTGAGAAGATTGGGGATACTTAATTTTTCGCCCCCAAAAAAAAAAAAATAAGGGGTAACTGTCGTTTTTTTTTTTTCGGGTCAAAATTTTGAGTTTCGATATCTCAGCACTGGAAGGGTCTAGAGCCTCCATTGTTGCACTCAGGTCTAAGTCTCATGGCCCTCTATCAGAATCCAGAGTTTTGAGAAGATTGGGGATACTTAATTTTTCGCCCAAAAAAAAAAAAACGTAAGGGGTAACACTGTCGTTTTTTTTTTTCGGGTCAAAATTTTGAGTTTCGATATCTCAGCTCTGGAAGGGTCTAGAGCCTCCATTTTTGCACTCAGGTCTAAGGCTCATGGCCCTCTATCAGAATCCAGAGTTTAGAGAAGATTGGGGATACTTAATTTTTCGCCCAAAAAAAAAAAAACGTAAGGGGTAACACTGTCGTTTCTTTTTCTGGTCGAAATTTTGAGTTTCGATATCTCAGCACTGGAAGGGTCTAGAGCCTCCATTGTTGCACTCAGGTCTATGTCTCATGGCCCTCTATCAGAATCCAGAGTTTTGAGAAGATTGGGGATACTTAATTTTTCGCCCAAAAAAAAAAAACGTAAGGGGTAACACTGTCGTTTTTTTTTTCGGGTCGAAATTTTGAGTTTCGATATCTCAGCACTGGAAGGGTCTAGAGCCTCCATTGTTGCACTCAGGTCTATGTCTCATGGCCCTCTATCAGAATCCAGAGTTTTGAGAAGATTGGGGATACTTAATTTTTCGCCCCCCCAAAAAAACCTAAGGGGTAACACTGTCGTTTTTTTTTCTGGTTGAAATTTTGAATTTCGATATCTCAGCTCTGGAAGGGTCTAGAGCCTCCATTGTTGCACTCAGGTCTAAGTCTCATGGCCCTCTATCAGAATCCAGAGTTTTGAGAATATTAGGGATACTTAATTTTTCGCCCCCCCAAAATAAAAAAGTAAGGGGTAACACTGTCGTTTTTTTTTCTGGTCGAAATTTTGATTTTCGATATCTCAGCTCTGGAAGGGTCTAGAGCCTCCATTGATGCACTCAGGTTTAAGTCTCATGGCCCTCTATCATAATCCAGAGTTTTGAGAAGATTGGGGATACTTAATTTTTCGCCCCCCAAAAAAAAAAAACGTAAGGGGTAACTGTCGTTTTTTTTTTTCGGGTCGAAATTTTGAGTTTCGATATATTTTAGCACTGGAAGGGTCTAGAGCCTCCATTGTTGCACTCAGGTCTAAGTCTCATGGCCCTCTATCAGAATCCAGAGTTTTGAGAAGATTGGGGATACTTAATTTTTCGCCCAAAAAAAAAAAACGTAAGGGGTAACACTGTCGTTTTTTTTTTTCGGGTCAAAATTTTGAGTTTCGATATCTCAGCTCTGGAAGGGGCTAGAGCCTCAATTTTTGCACTCAGGTCTAAGTCTCATGGCCCTCTATCAGAATTTGGGAAGATTGGAGAGACTTAATTTTTCGCCCAAAAAAAAAACGTAAGGGGTACCACTGTCGTTTTTTTTTTTCGGGCCGAATTTTTGAGTTTCGATATCTCAGCTCTGGAAGGGGCTAGAGCCTCCATTTTTGCACTCAGGTCTAAGTCTCATGGCCCTCTATCAGAATCCAGAGTTTTGGGAAGATTGTAGAAACTTAATTTTTCGCCCCAAAAAAAAAAACGTAAGGGGTACCACTGTCGTTTTTTTTTTCGGGCCGAATTTTTGAGTTTCGATATCTCAGCTCTGGAAGGGGCTAGAGCCTCCATTTTTGCACTCAGGTCTAAGTCTCATGGCCCTCTATCAGAATTTGGGAAGATTGGAGAGACTTAATTTTTCGCCCAAAAAAAAAACGTAAGGGGTACCACTGTCGTTTTTTTCTTCGGGCCGAATTTTTGAGTTTCGATATCTCAGCTCTGGAAGGGTCTAGAGCCTCCATTGTTGCACTCAGGTCTAAGTCTCATGGCCCTCTATCAGAATCCAGAGTTTCGAGAAGATTGGGGATACTTAATTTTTCGCCCAAAAAAAAAAAAACGTAAGGGGTAACACTGTCGTTTTTTTTTTCGGGTCGAAATTTTGAGTTTCGATATCTCAGCTCTGGAAGGGTCTAGAGCCTCCATTGTTGCACTCAGGTCTATGTCTCATGGCCCTCTATCAGAATCCAGAGTTTTGAGAAGATTGGGGATACTTAATTTTTCGCCCCCCAAAAAAAACCTAAGGGGTAACACTGTCGTTTTTTTTTCTGGTTGAAATTTTGAATTTCGATATCTCAGCTCTGGAAGGGTCTAGAGCCTCCATTGTTGCACTCAGGTCTAAGTCTCATGGCCCTCTATCAGAATCCAGAGTTTTGAGAAGATTAGGGATACTTAATTTTTCGCCCCCCCAAAATAAAAAAGTAAGGGGTAACACTGTCGTTTTTTTTTCTGGTCGAAATTTTGATTTTCGATATCTCAGCTCTGGAAGGGTCTAGAGCCTCCATTGATGCACTCAGGTTTAAGTCTCATGGCCCTCTATCATAATCCAGAGTTTTGAGAAGATTGGGGATACTTAATTTTTCGCCCCCAAAAAAAAAAAAAATAAGGGGTAACTGTCGTTTTTTTTTTTTCGGGTCAAAATTTTGAGTTTCGATATCTCAGCACTGGAAGGGTCTAGAGCCTCCATTGTTGCACTCAGGTCTAAGTCTCATGGCCCTCTATCAGAATCCAGAGTTTTGAGAAGATTGGGGATACTTAATTTTTCGCCCAAAAAAAAAAAAACGTAAGGGGTAACACTGTCGTTTTTTTTTTTCGGGTCAAAATTTTGAGTTTCGATATCTCAGCTCTGGAAGGGTCTAGAGCCTCCATTTTTGCACTCAGGTCTAAGGCTCATGGCCCTCTATCAGAATCCAGAGTTTAGAGAAGATTGGGGATACTTAATTTTTCGCCCAAAAAAAAAAAAACGTAAGGGGTAACACTGTCGTTTCTTTTTCTGGTCGAAATTTTGAGTTTCGATATCTCAGCACTGGAAGGGTCTAGAGCCTCCATTGTTGCACTCAGGTCTATGTCTCATGGCCCTCTATCAGAATCCAGAGTTTTGAGAAGATTGGGGATACTTAATTTTTCGCCCAAAAAAAAAAAACGTAAGGGGTAACACTGTCGTTTTTTTTTTCGGGTCGAAATTTTGAGTTTCGATATCTCAGCACTGGAAGGGTCTAGAGCCTCCATTGTTGCACTCAGGTCTATGTCTCATGGCCCTCTATCAGAATCCAGAGTTTTGAGAAGATTGGGGATACTTAATTTTTCGCCCCCCCAAAAAAACCTAAGGGGTAACACTGTCGTTTTTTTTTCTGGTTGAAATTTTGAATTTCGATATCTCAGCTCTGGAAGGGTCTAGAGCCTCCATTGTTGCACTCAGGTCTAAGTCTCATGGCCCTCTATCAGAATCCAGAGTTTTGAGAATATTAGGGATACTTAATTTTTCGCCCCCCCAAAATAAAAAAGTAAGGGGTAACACTGTCGTTTTTTTTTCTGGTCGAAATTTTGATTTTCGATATCTCAGCTCTGGAAGGGTCTAGAGCCTCCATTGATGCACTCAGGTTTAAGTCTCATGGCCCTCTATCATAATCCAGAGTTTTGAGAAGATTGGGGATACTTAATTTTTCGCCCCCCAAAAAAAAAAAACGTAAGGGGTAACTGTCGTTTTTTTTTTTCGGGTCGAAATTTTGAGTTTCGATATATTTTAGCACTGGAAGGGTCTAGAGCCTCCATTGTTGCACTCAGGTCTAAGTCTCATGGCCCTCTATCAGAATCCAGAGTTTTGAGAAGATTGGGGATACTTAATTTTTCGCCCAAAAAAAAAAAACGTAAGGGGTAACACTGTCGTTTTTTTTTTTCGGGTCAAAATTTTGAGTTTCGATATCTCAGCTCTGGAAGGGGCTAGAGCCTCCATTTTTGCACTCAGGTCTAAGTCTCATGGCCCTCTATCAGAATTTGGGAAGATTGGAGAGACTTAATTTTTCGCCCAAAAAAAAAACGTAAGGGGTACCACTGTCGTTTTTTTTTTTTCGGGCCGAATTTTTGAGTTTCGATATCTCAGCTCTGGAAGGGGCTAGAGCCTCCATTTTTGCACTCAGGTCTAAGTCTCATGGCCCTCTATCAGAATCCAGAGTTTTGGGAAGATTGTAGAAACTTAATTTTTCGCCCCAAAAAAAAAAACGTAAGGGGTACCACTGTCGTTTTTTTTTTCGGGCCGAATTTTTGAGTTTCGATATCTCAGCTCTGGAAGGGGCTAGAGCCTCCATTTTTGCACTCAGGTCTAAGTCTCATGGCCCTCTATCAGAATTTGGGAAGATTGGAGAGACTTAATTTTTCGCCCAAAAAAAAAACGTAAGGGGTACCACTGTCGTTTTTTTCTTCGGGCCGAATTTTTGAGTTTCGATATCTCAGCTCTGGAAGGGTCTAGAGCCTCCATTGTTGCACTCAGGTCTAAGTCTCATGGCCCTCTATCAGAATCCAGAGTTTCGAGAAGATTGGGGATACTTAATTTTTCGCCCAAAAAAAAAAAAACGTAAGGGGTAACACTGTCGTTTTTTTTTTTGGGTCGAAATTTTGAGTTTCGATATCTCAGCTCTGGAAGGGTCTAGAGCCTCCATTGTTGCACTCAGGTCTATGTCTCATGGCCCTCTATCAGAATCCAGAGTTTTGAGAAGATTGGGGATACTTAATTTTTCGCCCCCCAAAAAAAACCTAAGGGGTAACACTGTCGTTTTTTTTTCTGGTTGAAATTTTGAATTTCGATATCTCAGCTCTGGAAGGGTCTAGAGCCTCCATTGTTGCACTCAGGTCTAAGTCTCATGGCCCTCTATCAGAATCCAGAGTTTTGAGAAGATTAGGGATACTTAATTTTTCGCCCCCCCAAAATAAAAAAGTAAGGGGTAACACTGTCGTTTTTTTTTCTGGTCGAAATTTTGATTTTCGATATCTCAGCTCTGGAAGGGTCTAGAGCCTCCATTGATGCACTCAGGTTTAAGTCTCATGGCCCTCTATCATAATCCAGAGTTTTGAGAAGATTGGGGATACTTAATTTTTCGCCCCCAAAAAAAAAAAAAATAAGGGGTAACTGTCGTTTTTTTTTTTTCGGGTCAAAATTTTGAGTTTCGATATCTCAGCACTGGAAGGGTCTAGAGCCTCCATTGTTGCACTCAGGTCTAAGTCTCATGGCCCTCTATCAGAATCCAGAGTTTTGAGAAGATTGGGGATACTTAATTTTTCGCCCAAAAAAAAAAAAACGTAAGGGGTAACACTGTCGTTTTTTTTTTTCGGGTCAAAATTTTGAGTTTCGATATCTCAGCTCTGGAAGGGTCTAGAGCCTCCATTTTTGCACTCAGGTCTAAGGCTCATGGCCCTCTATCAGAATCCAGAGTTTAGAGAAGATTGGGGATACTTAATTTTTCGCCCAAAAAAAAAAAACGTAAGGGGTAACACTGTCGTTTCTTTTTCTGGTCGAAATTTTGAGTTTCGATATCTCAGCACTGGAAGGGTCTAGAGCCTCCATTGTTGCACTCAGGTCTATGTCTCATGGCCCTCTATCAGAATCCAGAGTTTTGAGAAGATTGGGGATACTTAATTTTTCGCCCAAAAAAAAAAAACGTAAGGGGTAACACTGTCGTTTTTTTTTTCGGGTCGAAATTTTGAGTTTCGATATCTCAGCACTGGAAGGGTCTAGAGCCTCCATTGTTGCACTCAGGTCTATGTCTCATGGCCCTCTATCAGAATCCAGAGTTTTGAGAAGATTGGGGATACTTAATTTTTCGCCCCCCCAAAAAAACCTAAGGGGTAACACTGTCGTTTTTTTTTCTGGTTGAAATTTTGAATTTCGATATCTCAGCTCTGGAAGGGTCTAGAGCCTCCATTGTTGCACTCAGGTCTAAGTCTCATGGCCCTCTATCAGAATCCAGAGTTTTGAGAATATTAGGGATACTTAATTTTTCGCCCCCCCAAAATAAAAAAGTAAGGGGTAACACTGTCGTTTTTTTTTCTGGTCGAAATTTTGATTTTCGATATCTCAGCTCTGGAAGGGTCTAGAGCCTCCATTGATGCACTCAGGTTTAAGTCTCATGGCCCTCTATCATAATCCAGAGTTTTGAGAAGATTGGGGATACTTAATTTTTCGCCCCCCAAAAAAAAAAAACGTAAGGGGTAACTGTCGTTTTTTTTTTTCGGGTCGAAATTTTGAGTTTCGATATATTTTAGCACTGGAAGGGTCTAGAGCCTCCATTGTTGCACTCAGGTCTAAGTCTCATGGCCCTCTATCAGAATCCAGAGTTTTGAGAAGATTGGGGATACTTAATTTTTCGCCCAAAAAAAAAAAACGTAAGGGGTAACACTGTCGTTTTTTTTTTTCGGGTCAAAATTTTGAGTTTCGATATCTCAGCTCTGGAAGGGGCTAGAGCCTCCATTTTTGCACTCAGGTCTAAGTCTCATGGCCCTCTATCAGAATTTGGGAAGATTGGAGAGACTTAATTTTTCGCCCAAAAAAAAAACGTAAGGGGTACCACTGTCGTTTTTTTTTTTCGGGCCGAATTTTTGAGTTTCGATATCTCAGCTCTGGAAGGGGCTAGAGCCTCCATTTTTGCACTCAGGTCTAAGTCTCATGGCCCTCTATCAGAATCCAGAGTTTTGGGAAGATTGTAGAAACTTAATTTTTCGCCCCAAAAAAAAAAACGTAAGGGGTACCACTGTCGTTTTTTTTTTCGGGCCGAATTTTTGAGTTTCGATATCTCAGCTCTGGAAGGGGCTAGAGCCTCCATTTTTGCACTCAGGTCTAAGTCTCATGGCCCTCTATCAGAATTTGGGAAGATTGGAGAGACTTAATTTTTCGCCCAAAAAAAAAACGTAAGGGGTACCACTGTCGTTTTTTTCTTCGGGCCAAATTTTTGAGTTTCGATATCTCAGCTCTGGAAGGGGCTAGAGCCTCCATTTTTGCACTCAAGTCTAAGTCTCATGGCCCTCTATCAGAATTTGGGAAGATTGGAGAAACTTAATTTTTCGCCCAAAAAAAAAAACGTAAGGGGTACCACTGTCGTTTTTTTTTCGGGCCGAATTTTTGAGTTTCGATATCTCAGCTCTGGAAGGGGCTAGAGCCTCCATTTTTGCACTCAGGTCTAAGTCTCATGGCCCTCTATCAGAATTTGGGAAGATTGGAGAAACTTAATTTTTCGCCCAAAAAAAACGTAAGGGGTACCACTGTCGTTTTTTTTTCGGGCCGAATTTTTGAGTTTCGATATCTCAGCTCTGGAAGGGGCTAGAGCCTCCATTTTTGCACTCAGGTCTAAGTCTCATGGCCCTCTATAAGAATTTGGGAAGATTAGAGAAACTTAATTTTTCGCCCAAAAAAAAAAAACGTAAGGGGTACCACTGTCGTTTTTTTTTTCGGGCCGAATTTTTGAGTTTCGATATTTCAGCTCTGGAAGGGGCTAGAGCCTCCATTTTTGCACTCAGGTCTCAGTCTCATGGCCCTCTATCAGAATTTGGGAAGATTGGAGAAACTTAATTTTTCGCCCAAAAAAAAAAAAACGTAAGAGGTACCACTGTCGTTTTTTTTTTCGGGCCGAATTTTTGAGTTTCGATATCTCAGCTCTGGAAGGGGCTAGAGCCTCCATTTTTGCACTCAGGTCTAAGTCTCATGGCCCTCTATCAGAATTTGGGAAGATTGGAGAGACTTAATTTTTCGCCCAAAAAAAAAACGTAAGGGGTACCACTGTCGTTTTTTTTTTCGGGCCGAATTTTTGAGTTTCGATATCTCAGCTCTGGAAGGGGCTAGAGCCTACATTTTTGCACTCAGGTCTAAGTCTCATGGCCCTCTATCAGAATTTGGGAAGATTGGAGAAACTTAATTTTTCACCCAAAAAAAAAAACGTAAGGGGTACCACTGTCGTTTTTTTTTCGGGCCGAATTTTTGAGTTTCGATATCTCAGCTCTGGAAGGGGCTAGAGCCTCCATTTTTGCACTCAGGTCTAAGTCTCATGGCCCTCTATCAGAATTTGGGAAGATTGGAGAAACTTAATTTTTCGCCCAAAAAAAAACAAAACGTAAGGGGTACCACTGTCGTTTTTTTTTTCGGGCCGAATTTTTGAGTTTCGATATCTCAGCTCTGGAAGAGGCTAGAGCCTCCATTTTTGCACTCAGGTCTAAGTCTCATGGCCCTCTATCAGAATTTGGGAAGATTGGAGAAACTTAATTTTTCGCCCAAAAAAAAAAACGTAAGGGGTACCACTGTCGTTTTTTTTCCGGGCCGAATTTTTGAGTTTCGATATCTCAGCTCTGGAAGGGGCTAGAGCCTCCATTTTTGCACTCAGGTCTAAGTCTCATGGCCCTCTATCAGAATTTGGGAAGATTGGAGAAACTTAATTTTTCGCCCCAAAAAAAAAAACGTAAGGGGTACCACTGTCGTTTTTTTTTCGGGCCGAATTTTTGAATTTCGATATCTCAGCTCTGGAAGGGGCTAGAGCCTCCATTTTTGCACTCAGGTCTAAGTCTCATGGCCCTCTATCAGAATTTGGGAAGATTGGAGAAACTTAATTTTTCGCCCAAAAAAAACGTAAGGGGTACCACTGTCGTTTTTTTTTCGGGCCGAATTTTTGAGTTTCGATATCTCAGCTCTGGAAGAGGCTAGAGCCTCCATTTTTGCACTCAGGTCTAAGTCTCATGGCCCTCTATCAGAATTTGGGAAGATTGGAGAAACTTAATTTTTCGCCCAAAAAAAAAAAACGTAAGGGGTACCACTGTCGTTTTTTTTTCGGGCCGAATTTTTGAGTTTCGATATCTCAGCTCTGGAAGGGGCTAGAGCCTCCATTTTTGCACTCAGGTGTAAGTCTCATGGCCCTCTATCAGAATTTGGGAAGATTGGAGAAACTTAATTTTTCGCCCCAAAAAAAAAACGTAAGGGGTACCACTGTCGTTTTTTTTTCGGGCCGAATTTTTGAATTTCGATATCTCAGCTCTGGAAGGGGCTAGAGCCTCCATTTTTGCACTCAGGTCTAAGTCTCATGGCCCTCTATCAGAATTTGGGAAGATTGGAGAAACTTAATTTTTCGCCCAAAAAAAACGTAAGGGGTATCACTGTCGTTTTTTTTTCGGGCCGAATTTTTGAGTTTCGATATCTCAGCTCTGGAAGAGGCTAGAGCCTCCATTTTTGCACTCAGGTCTAAGTCTCATGGCCCTCTATCAGAATTTGGGAAGATTGGAGAAACTTAATTTTTCGCCCAAAAAAAAAAACGTAAGGGGTACCACTGTCGTTTTTTTTTTCGGGCCGAATTTTTGAGTTTCGATATCTCAGCTCTGGAAGGGGCTAGAGCCTCCATTTTTGCACTCAGGTCTAAGTCTCATGGCCCTCTATCAGAATTTGGGAAGATTGGAGAAACTTAATTTTTCGCCCAAAAAAAAAAACGTAAGGGGTACCACTGTCGTTTTTTTTTTCGGGCCGAATTTTTGAGTTTCGATATCTCAGCTCTGGAAGGGGCTAGAGCCTCCATTTTTGCACTCAGGTCTAAGTCTCATGGCCCTCTATCAGAATTTGGGAAGATTGGAGAAACTTAATTTTTCGCCCCAAAAAAAAAAAACGTAAGGGGTACCACTGTCGTTTTTTTTTCGGGCCGAATTTTTTAGAATTTCGATATCTCAGCTCTGGAAGGGGCTAGAGCCTCCATTTTTGCACTCAGGTCTAAGTCTCATGGCCCTCTATCAGAATTTGGGAAGATTGGAGAAACTTAATTTTTCGCCCAAAAAAAACGTAAGGGGTACCACTGTCGTTTTTTTTTCGGGCCGAATTTTTGAGTTTCGATATCTCAGCTCTGGAAGGGGCTAGAGCCTCCATTTTTGCACTCAGGTCTAAGTCTCATGGCCCTCTATCAGAATTTGGGAAGATTGGAGAAACTTAATTTTTCGCCCAAAAAAAACCGTAAGGGGTACCACTGTCGTTTTTTTTTTCGGGCCGAATTTTTGAGTTTCGATATCTCAGCTCTGGAAGGGGCTAGAGCCTCCATTTTTGCACTCAGGTCTAAGTCTCATGGCCCTCTATCAGAATTTGGGAAGATTGGAGAAACTTAATTTTTCGCCCAAAAAAAAAACGTAAGGGGTACCACTGTCGTTTTTTTTTTCGGGCCGAATTTTTGAGTTTCGATATCTCAGCTCTGGAAGGGGCTAGAGCCTCAATTTTTGCACTCAGGTCTAAGTCTCATGGCCCTCTATCAGAATTTGGGAAGATTGGAGAAACTTAATTTTTCGCTCCCAAAAAAAAACGTAAGGGGTACCACTGTCGTTTTTTTTTCGGGCCGAATTTTTGAGTTTCGATATCTCAGCTCTGGAAGAGACTAGAGCCTCCATTTTTGCACTCAGGTCTAAGTCTCATGGCCCTCTATCAGAATTTGGGAAGATTGGAGAAACTTAATTTTTCGCCCAAAAAAAAAAACCGTAAGGGGTACCACTGTCGTTTTTTTTCGGGCCGAATTTTTGAGTTTCGATATCTCAGCACTGGAAGGGTCTAGAGCCTCCATTGTTGCACTCAGGTCTATGTCTCATGGCCCTCTATCAGAATCCAGAGTTTTGAGAAGATTGGGGATACTTAATTTTTCGCCCCCCCCAAAAAAAAACGTAAGGGGTAACACTGTCGTTTTTTTTTCTGGTCGAAATTTTGAGTTTCGATATCTCAGCTCTGGAAGGGTCTAGAGCCTCCATTGTTGCACTCAGGTCTAAGTCTCATGGCCCTCTATCAGAATCCAGAGTTTTGAGAAGATTGGGGATACTTAATTTTTCGCCCAAAAAAAAAAAAACGTAAGGGGTAACACTGTCGTTTTTTTTTCGGGTCAAAATTTTGAGTTTCGATATCTCAGCTCTGGAAGGGTCTAGAGCCTCCATTTTTGCACTCAGGTCTAAGGCTCATGGCCCTCTATCAGAATCCAGAGTTTTGAAAAGATTGGGGATACTTAATTTTTCGCCCAAAAAAAAAAACGTAAGGGGTAACACTGTCGTTTTTTTTTTCTGGTCGAAATTTTGAGTTTCGATATCTCAGCACTGGAAGGGTCTAGAACCTCCATTGTTGCACTCAGGTCTATGTCTCATGGCCCTCTATCAGAATCCAGAGTTTTGAGAAGATTGGGGATACTTAATTTTTCGCCCCCCAAAAAAAACGTAAGGGGTAACACTGTCGTTTTTTTTTCTGGTCGAAATTTTGAGTTTCAATATCTCAGCTCTGGAAGGGTCTAGAGCCTCCATTGTTGCACTCAGGTCTAAGTCTCATGGCCCTCTATCAGAATCCAGAGTTTCGAGAAGATTGGGGATACTTAATTTTTCGCCCAAAAAAAAAAAAACGTAAGGGGTAACACTGTCGTTTTTTTTTCGGGTCGAAATTTTGAGTTTCGATATCTCAGCACTGGAAGGGTCTAGAGCCCCCATTGTTGCACTCAGGTCTATGTCTCATGGCCCTCTATCAGAATCTAGAGTTTTGAGAAGATTGGGGATACTTAATTTTTCGCCCCCCCCCAAAAAAAACGTAAGGGGTAACACTGTCGTTTTTTTTTCTGGTCGAAATTTTGAGTTTCGATATCTCAGCTCTGGAAGGGTCTAGAGCCTCCATTGTTGCACTCAGGTCTAAGTCTCATTGCCCTCTATCAGAATCCAGAGTTTTGAGAAGATTGGGGATACTTAATTTTTCGCCCCCCAAAAAAAAACGTAAGGGGTAACACTGTCGTTTTTTTTTTCGGGTCAAATTTTTGAGTTTCGATATCTCAGCTCTGGAAGGGTCTAGAGCCTCCATTTTTGCACTCAGGTCTAAGGCTCATGGCCCTCTATCAGAATCCAGAGTTTTGAGAAGATTGGGGATACTTAATTTTTCGCCCAAAAAAAAAAAAACGTAAGGGGTAACACTGTCGTTTTTTTTTCGGGTCGAAATTTTGAGTTTCGATATCTCAGCACTGGAAGGGTCTAGAGCCTCCATTGTTGCACTCAGGTCTATGTCTCATGGCCCTCTATCAGAATCCAGAGTTTTGAGAAGATTGGGGATACTTAATTTTTCGCCCAAAAAAAAAAAAACGTAAGGGGTAACACTTTCGTTTTTTTTTCGGGTCGAAATTTTGAGTTTCGATATGTCAGCACTGGAAGGGTCTAGAACCTCCATTGTTGCACTCAGGTCTATGTCTCATGGCCCTCTATCAGAATCCAGAGTTTTGAGAAGATTGGGGATACTTAATTTTTCGCCCCAAAAAAAAAAACGTAAGGGGTAACACTGTTGTTTTTTTTTCGGGTCGAAATTTTGAGTTTCGATATCTCAGCTCTGGAAGGGTCTAGAGCCTCCATTTTTGCACTCAGGTCTAAGTCTCATGGCCCTCTATCAGAATTTGGGAAGATTGGAGAAACTTAATTTTTCGCCCAAAAAAAACGTAAGGGGTAACACTGTCGTTTTTTTTTTCTGGTCGAAATTTTGAGTTTCGATATCTCAGCACTGGAAGGGTCTAGAGCCTCCATTGTTGCACTCAGGTCTATGTCTCATGGCCCTCTATCAGAATCCAGAGTTTTGAGAAGATTGGGGATACTTAATTTTTCGCCCAAAAAAAAAAAACGTAAGGGGTAACACTGTCGTTTTTTTTTCGGGTCGAAATTTTGAGTTTCGATATCTCAGCACTGGAAGGGTCTAGAGCCTCCATTGTTGCACTCAGGTCTACAGTATGTCTCATGGTCCTCTATCAGAATCCAGAGTTTTGAGAAGATTGGGGATACTTCATTTTTCGCCCAAAAAAAAAACGTAAGGGGTAACACTGTCGTTTTTTTTTCGGGTCGAAATTTTGAGTTTTGATATCTCAGCACTGGAAGGGTCTAGAGCCTCCATTGTTGCACTCAGGTCTATGTCTCATGGCCCTCTATAAGAATCCAGAGTTTTGAGAAGATTGGGGATACTTAATTTTTCGCCCAAAAAAAAAAAACGTAAGGGCTAACACTGTCGTTTTTTTTTTCGGGTCGAAATTTTGAGTTTCGATATCTCAGCACTGGAAGGGTCTAGAGCCTCCATTGTTGCACTCAGGTCTATGTCTCATGGCCCTCTATCAGAATCCAGAGTTTTGAGAAGATTGGGGATACTTAATTTTTCGCCCAAAAAAAAAAAAACGTAAGGGTTACCACTGTCGTTTTTTTTTTTTCGGGCCGAATTTTTGAGTTTCGATATCTCAGCTCTGGAAGGGGCTAGAGCCTCCATTTTTGCACTCAGGTCTAAGTCTCATGGCCCTCTATCAGAATTTGGGAAGATTGGAGAGACTTAATTTTTCGCCCAAAAAAAAAAACGTAAGGGGTACCACTGTCGTTTTTTTTTTCGGGCCGAATTTTTGAGTTTCGATATCTCAGCTCTGGAAGGGGCTAGAGCCTCCATTTTTGCACTCAGGTCTAAGTCTCATGGCCCTCTATCAGAATTTGGGAAGATTGGAGAGACTTAATTTTTCGCCCCAAAAAAAAACGTAAGGGGTACCACTGTCGTTTTTTTCTTCGGGCCGAATTTTTGAGTTTCGATATCTCAGCTCTGGAAGGGGATAGAGCCTCCATTTTTGCACTCAAGTCTAAGTCTCATGGCCCTCTATCAGAATTTGGGAAGATTGGAGAAACTTAATTTTTCGCCCAAAAAAAAAAACGTAAGGGGTACCACTGTCGTTTTTTTTTCGGGCCGAATTTTTGAGTTTCGATATCTCAGCTCTGGAAGGGGCTAGAGCCTCCATTTTTGCACTCAGGTCTAAGTCTCATGGCCCTCTATCAGAATTTGGGAAGATTGGAGAAACTTAATTTTTCGCCCAAAAAAAACGTAAGGGGTACCACTGTCGTTTTTTTTTCGGGCCGAATTTTTGAGTTTCGATATCTCAGCGCTGGAAGGGGCTAGAGCCTCCATTTTTGCACTCAGGTCTAAGTCTCATGGCCCTCTATAAGAATTTGGGAAGATTGGAGAAACTTAATTTTTCGCCCAAAAAAAAAAAACGTAAGGGGTACCACTGTCGTTTTTTTTTTTTTCGGGCCGAATTTTTGAGTTTCGATATCTCAGCTCTGGAAGGGGCTAGAGCCTCCATTTTTGCACTCAGGTCTAAGTCTCATGGCCCTCTATCAGAATTTGGGAAGATTGGAGAGACTTAATTTTTCGCCCAAAAAAAAAACGTAAGGGGTACCACTGTCGTTTTTTTTTTCGGGCCGAATTTATGAGTTTCGATATCTCAGCTCTGGAAGGGGCTAGAGCCTCCATTTTTGCACTCAGGTCTAAGTCTCATGGCCCTCTATCAGAATCCAGAGTTTTGGGAAGATTGTAGAAACTTAATTTTTCGCCCCAAAAAAAAAAACGTAAGGGGTACCACTGTCGTTTTTTTTTTCGGGCCGAATTTTTGAGTTTCGATATCTCAGCTCTGGAAGGGGCTAGAGCCTCCATTTTTGCACTCAGGTCTAAGTCTCATGGCCCTCTATCAGAATTTGGGAAGATTGGAGAGACTTAATTTTTCGCCCAAAAAAAAAACGTAAGGGGTACCACTGTCGTTTTTTTCTTCGGGCCGAATTTTTGAGTTTCGATATCTCAGCTCTGGAAGGGGATAGAGCCTCCATTTTTGCACTCAAGTCTAAGTCTCATGGCCCTCTATCAGAATTTGGGAAGATTGGAGAAACTTAATTTTTCGCCCAAAAAAAAAAAAACGTAAGGGGTACCACTGTCGTTTTTTTTTTCGGGCCGAATTTTTGAGTTTCGATATCTCAGCTCTGGAAGGGGCTAGAGCCTCCATTTTTGCACTCAGGTCTAAGTCTCATGGCCCTCTATCAGAATTTGGGAAGATTGGAGAAACTTAATTTTTCGCCCAAAAAAAACGTAAGGGGTACCACTGTCGTTTTTTTTTTCGGGCCGAATTTTTGAGTTTCGATATCTCAGCTCTGGAAGGGGCTAGAGCCTCCATTTTTGCACTCAGGTCTAAGTCTCATGGCCCTCTATAAGAATTTGGGAAGATTGGAGAAACTTAATTTTTCGCCCAAAAAAAAAAACGTAAGGGGTACCACTGTCGTTTTTTTTTTCGGGCCGAATTTTTGAGTTTCGATATTTCAGCTCTGGAAGGGGCTAGAGCCTCCATTTTTGCACTCAGGTCTAAGTCTCATGGCCCTCTATCAGAATTTGGGAAGATTGGAGAAACTTAATTTTTCACCCAAAAAAAAAAAAAACGTAAGAGGTACCACTGTCGTTTTTTTTTTCGGGCCGAATTTTTGAGTTTCGATATCTCAGCTCTGGAAGGGGCTAGAGCCTCCATTTTTGCACTCAGGTCTAAGTCTCATGGCCCTCTATCAGAATTTGGGAAGATTGGAGAGACTTAATTTTTCGCCCAAAAAAAAAACGTAAGGGGTACCACTGTCGTTTTTTTTTTCGGGCCGAATTTTTGAGTTTCGATATCTCAGCTCTGGAAGGGGCTAGAGCCTCCATTTTTGCACTCAGGTCTAAGTCTCATGGCCCTCTATCAGAATTTGGGAAGATTGGAGAAACTTAATTTTTCACCCAAAAAAAAAAACGTAAGGGGTACCACTGTCGTTTTTTTTTCGGGCCGAATTTTTGAGTTTCGATATCTCAGCTCTGGAAGGGGCTAGAGCCTCCATTTTTGCACTCAGGTCTAAGTCTCATGGCCCTCTATCAGAATTTGGGAAGATTGGAGAAACTTAATTTTTCGCCCCAAAAAAAAAAAACGTAAGGGGTACCACTGTCGTTTTTTTTTCGGGCCGAATTTTTGAATTTCGATATCTCAGCTCTGGAAGGGGCTAGAGCCTCCATTTTTGCACTCAGGTCTAAGTCTCATGGCCCTCTATCAGAATTTGGGAAGATTGGAGAAACTTAATTTTTCGCCCAAAAAAAACGTAAGGGGTACCACTGTCGCTTTTTTTTTTCGGGCCGAATTTTTGAGTTTCGATATCTCAGCTCTGGAAGGGGCTAGAGCCTCAATTTTTGCACTCAGGTCTAAGTCTCATGGCCCTCTATCAGAATTTGGGAAGATTGGAGAAACTTAATTTTTCACCCAAAAAAAAAAACGTAAGGGGTACCACTGTCGTTTTTTTTTCGGGCCGAATTTTTGAGTTTCGATATCTCAGCTCTGGAAGGGGCTAGAGCCTCCATTTTTGCACTCAGGTCTAAGTCTCATGGCCCTCTATCAGAATTTGGGAAGATTGGAGAAACTTAATTTTTCGCCCCAAAAAAAAAAAACGTAAGGGGTACCACTGTCGTTTTTTTTTCGGGCCGAATTTTTGAATTTCGATATCTCAGCTCTGGAAGGGGCTAGAGCCTCCATTTTTGCACTCAGGTCTAAGTCTCATGGCCCTCTATCAGAATTTGGGAAGATTGGAGAAACTTAATTTTTCGCCCAAAAAAAACGTAAGGGGTACCACTGTCGCTTTTTTTTTTCGGGCCGAATTTTTGAGTTTCGATATCTCAGCTCTGGAAGGGGCTAGAGCCTCAATTTTTGCACTCAGGTCTAAGTCTCATGGCCCTCTATCAGAATTTGGGAAGATTGGAGAAACTTAATTTTTCGCCCCAAAAAAAAAAAACGTAAGGGGTACCACTGTCGTTTTTTTTTTTCGGGCCGAATTTTTGAATTTCGATATCTCAGCTCTGGAAGGGGCTAGAGCCTCCATTTTTGCACTCAGGTCTAAGTCTCATGGCCCTCTATCAGAATTTGGGAAGATTGGAGAAACTTAATTTTTCGCCCAAAAAAAACGTAAGGGGTACCACTGTCGTTTTTTTTTCGGGCCGAATTTTTGAGTTTCGATATCTCAGCTCTGGAAGGGTCTAGAGCCTCCATTTTTGCACTCAGGTCTAAGTCTCATGGCCCTCTATCAGAATTTGGGAAGATTGGAGAAACTTAATTTTTCGCCCAAAAAAAACGTAAGGGGTAACACTGTCGTTTTTTTTTTCTGGTCGAAATTTTGAGTTTCGATATCTCAGCACTGGAAGGGTCTAGAGCCTCCATTGTTGCACTCAGGTCTATGTCTCATGGCCCTCTATCAGAATCCAGAGTTTTGAGAAGATTGGGGATACTTAATTTTTCGCCCAAAAAAAAAAAACGTAAGGGGTAACACTGTCGTTTTTTTTTCGGGTCGAAATTTTGAGTTTCGATATCTCAGCACTGGAAGGGTCTAGAGCCTCCATTGTTGCACTCAGGTCTACAGTATGTCTCATGGTCCTCTATCAGAATCCAGAGTTTTGAGAAGATTGGGGATACTTTATTTTTCGCCCAAAAAAAAAAACGTAAGGGGTAACACTGTCGTTTTTTTTTCGGGTCGAAATTTTGAGTTTTGATATCTCAGCACTGGAAGGGTCTAGAGCCTCCATTGTTGCACTCAGGTCTATGTCTCATGGCCCTCTATAAGAATCCAGAGTTTTGAGAAGATTGGGGATACTTAATTTTTCGCCCAAAAAAAAAAACGTAAGGGCTAACACTGTCGTTTTTTTTTTCGGGTCGAAATTTTGAGTTTCGATATCTCAGCACTGGAAGGGTCTAGAGCCTCCATTGTTGCACTCAGGTCTATGTCTCATGGCCCTCTATCAGAATCCAGAGTTTTGAGAAGATTGGGGATACTTAATTTTTCGCCCAAAAAAAAAAAACGTAAGGGTTACCACTGTCGTTTTTTTTTTTTCGGGCCGAATTTTTGAGTTTCGATATCTCAGCTCTGGAAGGGGCTAGAGCCTCCATTTTTGCACTCAGGTCTAAGTCTCATGGCCCTCTATCGGAATTTGGGAAAATTGGAGAGACTTAATTTTTCGCCCAAAAAAAAAAACGTAAGGGGTACCACTGTCGTTTTTTTTTTCGGGCCGAATTTTTGAGTTTCGATATCTCAGCTCTGGAAGGGGCTAGAGCCTCCATTTTTGCACTCAGGTCTAAGTCTCATGGCCCTCTATCAGAATTTGGGAAGATTGGAGAGACTTAATTTTTCGCCCCAAAAAAAAACGTAAGGGGTACCACTGTCGTTTTTTTCTTCGGGCCGAATTTTTGAGTTTCGATATCTCAGCTCTGGAAGGGGATAGAGCCTCCATTTTTGCACTCAAGTCTAAGTCTCATGGCCCTCTATCAGAATTTGGGAAGATTGGAGAAACTTAATTTTTCGCCCAAAAAAAAAAACGTAAGGGGTACCACTGTCGTTTTTTTTTCGGGCCGAATTTTTGAGTTTCGATATCTCAGCTCTGGAAGGGGCTAGAGCCTCCATTTTTGCACTCAGGTCTAAGTCTCATGGCCCTCTATTAGAATTTGGGAAGATTGGAGAAACTTAATTTTTCGCCCAAAAAAAACGTAAGGGGTACCACTGTCGTTTTTTTTTCGGGCCGAATTTTTGAGTTTCGATATCTCAGCGCTGGAAGGGGCTAGAGCCTCCATTTTTGCACTCAGGTCTAAGTCTCATGGCCCTCTATAAGAATTTGGGAAGATTGGAGAAACTTAATTTTTCGCCCAAAAAAAAAAAACGTAAGGGGTACCACTGTCGTTTTTTTTTTTTCGGGCCGAATTTTTGAGTTTCGATATCTCAGCTCTGGAAGGGGCTAGAGCCTCCATTTTTGCACTCAGGTCTAAGTCTCATGGCCCTCTATCAGAATTTGGGAAGATTGGAGAGACTTAATTTTTCGCCCAAAAAAAAAACGTAAGGGGTACCACTGTCGTTTTTTTTTTCGGGCCGAATTTATGAGTTTCGATATCTCAGCTTTGGAAGGGGCTAGAGCCTCCATTTTTGCACTCAGGTCTAAGTCTCATGGCCCTCTATCAGAATCCAGAGTTTTGGGAAGATTGTAGAAACTTAATTTTTCGCCCCAAAAAAAAAAACGTAAGGGGTACCACTGTCGTTTTTTTTTTCGGGCCGAATTTTTGAGTTTCGATATCTCAGCTCTGGAAGGGGCTAGAGCCTCCATTTTTGCACTCAGGTCTAAGTCTCATGGCCCTCTATCAGAATTTGGGAAGATTGGAGAGACTTAATTTTTCGCCCAAAAAAAAAACGTAAGGGGTACCACTGTCGTTTTTTTCTTCGGGCCGAATTTTTGAGTTTCGATATCTCAGCTCTGGAAGGGGATAGAGCCTCCATTTTTGCACTCAAGTCTAAGTCTCATGGCCCTCTATCAGAATTTGGGAAGATTGGAGAAACTTAATTTTTCGCCCAAAAAAAAAAAAAACGTAAGGGGTACCACTGTCGTTTTTTTTTTCGGGCCGAATTTTTGAGTTTCGATATCTCAGCTCTGGAAGGGGCTAGAGCCTCCATTTTTGCACTCAGGTCTAAGTCTCATGGCCCTCTATCAGAATTTGGGAAGATTGGAGAAACTTAATTTTTCGCCCAAAAAAAACGTAAGGGGTACCACTGTCGTTTTTTTTTTCGGGCCGAATTTTTGAGTTTCGATATCTCAGCTCTGGAAGGGGCTAGAGCCTCCATTTTTGCACTCAGGTCTAAGTCTCATGGCCCTCTATCAGAATTTGGGAAGATTGGAGAAACTTAATTTTTCACCCAAAAAAAAAAACGTAAGGGGTACCACTGTCGTTTTTTTTTTCGGGCCGAATTTTTGAGTTTCGATATTTCAGCTCTGGAAGGGGCTAGAGCCTCCATTTTTGCACTCAGGTCTAAGTCTCATGGCCCTCTATCAGAATTTGGGAAGATTGGAGAAACTTAATTTTTCACCCAAAAAAAAAAAAAACGTAAGAGGTACCACTGTCGTTTTTTTTTTCGGGCCGAATTTTTGAGTTTCGATATCTCAGCTCTGGAAGGGGCTAGAGCCTCCATTTTTGCACTCAGGTCTAAGTCTCATGGCCCTCTATCAGAATTTGGGAAGATTGGAGAGACTTAATTTTTCGCCCAAAAAAAAAACGTAAGGGGTACCACTGTCGTTTTTTTTTTCGGGCCGAATTTTTGAGTTTCGATATCTCAGCTCTGGAAGGGGCTAGAGCCTCCATTTTTGCACTCAGGTCTAAGTCTCATGGCCCTCTATCAGAATTTGGGAAGATTGGAGAAACTTAATTTTTCACCCAAAAAAAAAAACGTAAGGGGTACCACTGTCGTTTTTTTTTCGGGCCGAATTTTTGAGTTTCGATATCTCAGCTCTGGAAGGGGCTAGAGCCTCCATTTTTGCACTCAGGTCTAAGTCTCATGGCCCTCTATCAGAATTTGGGAAGATTGGAGAAACTTAATTTTTCGCCCCAAAAAAAAAAAACGTAAGGGGTACCACTGTCGTTTTTTTTTTCGGGCCGAATTTTTGAGTTTCGATATCTCAGCTCTGGAAGAGGCTAGAGCCTCCATTTTTGCACTCAGGTCTAAGTCTCATGGCCCTCTATCAGAATTTGGGAAGATTGGAGAAACTTAATTTTTCGCCCAAAAAAAAAAACGTAAGGGGTACCACTGTCGTTTTTTTTTCAGGCCGAATTTTTGAGTTTCGATATCTCAGCTCTGGAAGGGGCTAGAGCCTCCATTTTTGCACTCAGGTCTAAGTCTCATGGCCCTCTATCAGAATTTGGGAGGATTGGAGAAACTTAATTTTTCGCCCCAAAAAAAAAAAACGTAAGGGGTACCACTGTCGTTTTTTTTTCGGGCCGAATTTTTGAATTTCGATATCTCAGCTCTGGAAGGGGCTAGAGCCTCCATTTTTGCACTCAGGTCTAAGTCTCATGGCCCTCTATCAGAATTTGGGAAGATTGGAGAAACTTAATTTTTCGCCCAAAAAAAACGTAAGGGGTACCACTGTCGTTTTTTTTTTCGGGCCGAATTTTTGAGTTTCGATATCTCAGCTCTGGAAGGGGCTAGAGCCTCCATTTTTGCACTCAGGTCTAAGTCTCATGGCCCTCTATCAGAATTTGGGAAGATTGGAGAAACTTAATTTTTCGCCCCAAAAAAAAAAACGTAAGGGGTACCACTGTCGTTTTTTTTTTTCGGGCCGAATTTTTGAATTTCGATATCTCAGCTCTGGAAGGGGCTAGAGCCTCCATTTTTGCACTCAGGTCTAAGTCTCATGGCCCTCTATCAGAATTTGGGAAGATTGGAGAAACTTAATTTTTCGCCCAAAAAAAACGTAAGGGGTACCACTGTCGTTTTTTTTTCGGGCCGAATTTTTGAGTTTCGATATCTCAGCTCTGGAAGGGGCTAGAGCCTCCATTTTTGCACTCAGGTCTAAGTCTCATGGCCCTCTATCAGAATTTGGGAAGATTGGAGAAACTTAATTTTTCGCCCAAAAAAAAACCGTAAGGGGTACCACTGTCGTTTTTTTTTTTCGGGCCGAATTTTTGAGTTTCGATATCTCAGCTCTGGAAGGGGCTAGAGCCTCCATTTTTGCACTCAGGTCTAAGTCTCATGGCCCTCTATCAGAATTTGGGAAGATTGGAGAAACTTAATTTTTCGCCCAAAAAAAAAACGTAAGGGGTACCACTGTCGTTTTTTTTTTCGGGCCGAATTTTTGAGTTTCGATATCTCAGCTCTGGAAGGGGCTAGAGCCTCCATTTTTGCACTCAGGTCTAAGTCTCATGGCCCTCTATCAGAATTTGGGAAAATTGGAGAAACTTAATTTTTCGCTCCCAAAAAAAAAACGTAAGGGGTACCACTGTCGTTTTTTTTTCGGGCCGAATTTTTGAGTTTCGATATCTCAGCTCTGGAAGAGGCTAGAGCCTCCATTTTTGCACTCAGGTCTAAGTCTCATGACCCTCTATCAGAATTTGGGAAGATTGGAGAAACTTAATTTTTCGCCCAAAAAAAAACCGTAAGGGGTAGCACTGTCGTTTTTTTTCGGGCCGAATTTTTGAGTTTCGATATCTCAGCACTGGAAGGGTCTAGAGCCTCCATTGTTGCACTCAGGTCTATGTCTCATGGCCCTCTATCAGAATCCAGAGTTTTGGGAAGATTGGAGAAACTTAATTTTTCGCCCAAAAAAAAACCGTAAGGGGTACCACTGTCGTTTTTTTTTTTCGGGTCGAAATTTTGAGTTTCGATATCTTAGCACTGGAAGGGTCTAGAACCTCCATTGTTGCACTCAGGTCTATGTCTCATGGCCCTCTATCAGAATCCAGAGTTTTGAGAAGATTGGGGATACTTAATTTTTCGCCCCCCCAAAAAAAAAACGTAAGGGGTAACACTGTCGTTTTTTTTTTCTGGTCGAAATTTTGAGTTTCGATATCTCAGCTCTGGAAGGGTCTAGAGCCTCCATTGTTGCACTCAGGTCTAAGTCTCATGGCCCTCTATCAGAATCCAGAGTTTTGAGAAGATTGGGGATACTTAATTTTTCGCCCCAAAAAAAAAAACGTAAGGGGTAACACTGTCGTTTTTTTTTCGGGTCAAAATTTTGAGTTTCGATATCTCAGCTCTGGAAGGGTCTAGAGCCTCCATTTTTGCACTCAGGTCTAAGGCTCATGGCCCTCTATCAGAATCCAGAGTTTTGAAAAGATTGGGGATACTTAATTTTTCGCCCAAAAAAAAAAACGTAAGGGGTAACACTGTCGTTTTTTTTTTCTGGTCGAAATTTTGAGTTTCGATATCTCAGCACTGGAAGGGTCTAGAGCCTCCATTGTTGCACTCAGGTCTATGTCTCATGGCCCTCTATCAGAATCCAGAGTTTTGAGAAGATTGGGGATACTTAATTTTTCGCCCAAAAAAAAAAAAACGTAAGGGGTAACACTGTCGTTTTTTTTTCGGGTCGAAATTTTGAGTTTCGGTATCTCAGCACTGGAAGGGTCTAGAACCTCCATTGTTGCACTCAGGTCTATGTCTCATGGCCCTCTATCAGAATCCAGAGTTTTGAGAAGATTGGGGATACTTAATTTTTCGCCCCCCAAAAAAAACGTAAGGGGTAACACTGTCGTTTTTTTTTCTGGTCGAAATTTTGAGTTTCAATATCTCAGCTCTGGAAGGGTCTAGAGCCTCCATTGTTGCACTCAGGTCTAAGTCTCATGGCCCTCTATCAGAATCCAGAGTTTCGAGAAGATTGGGGATACTTAATTTTTCGCCCAAAAAAAAAAAACGTAAGGGGTAACACTGTCGTTTTTTTTTCGGGTCGAAATTTTGAGTTTCGATATCTCAGCACTGGAAGGGTCTAGAGCCCCCATTGTTGCACTCAGGTCTATGTCTCATGGCCCTCTATCAGAATCTAGAGTTTTGAGAAGATTGGGGATACTTAATTTTTCGCCCCCCCCAAAAAAAAACGTAAGGGGTAACACTGTCGTTTTTTTTTCTGGTCGAAATTTTGAGTTTCGATATCTCAGCTCTGGAAGGGTCTAGAGCCTCCATTGTTGCACTCAGGTCTAAGTCTCATGGCCCTCTATCAGAATCCAGAGTTTTGAGAAGATTGGGGATACTTAATTTTTCGCCCCCCAAAAAAAAACGTAAGGGGTAACACTGTCGTTTTTTTTTTCGGGTCAAATTTTTGAGTTTCGATATATCAGCTCTGGAAGGGTCTAGAGCCTCCATTTTTGCACTCAGGTCTAAGGCTCATGGCCCTCTATCAGAATCCAGAGTTTTGAGAAGATTGGGGATAATTAATTTTTCGCCCAAAAAAAAAAAAACGTAAGGGGTAACACTTTCGTTTTTTTTTCGGGTCGAAATTTTGAGTTTCGATATGTCAGCACTGGAAGGGTCTAGAACCTCCATTGTTGCACTCAGGTCTATGTCTCATGGCCCTCTATCAGAATCCAGAGTTTTGAGAAGATTGGGGATACTTAATTTTTCGCCCCAAAAAAAAAAACGTAAGGGGTAACACTGTCGTTTTTTTTTCGGGCCGAATTTTTGAATTTCGATATCTCAGCTCTGGAAGGGGCTAGAGCCTCCATTTTTGCACTCAGGTCTAAGTCTCATGGCCCTCTATCAGAATTTGGGAAGATTGGAGAAACTTAATTTTTCGCCCAAAAAAAACGTAAGGGGTACCACTGTCGTTTTTTTTTCGGGCCGAATTTTTGAGTTTCGATATCTCAGCTCTGGAAGAGGCTAGAGCCTCCATTTTTGCACTCAGGTCTAAGTCTCATGGCCCTCTATCAGAATTTGGGAAGATTGGAGAAACTTAATTTTTCGCCCCAAAAAAAACCGTAAGGGGTACCACTGTCGTTTTTTTTCGGGCCGAATTTTTGAGTTTCGATATCTCAGCACTGGAAGGGTCTAGAGCCTCCATTGTTGCACTCAGGTCTATGTCTCATGGCCCTCTATCAGAATCCAGAGTTTTGAGAAGATTGGGGATACTTAATTTTTCGCCCAAAAAAAAAAAAACGTAAGGGGTAACACTGTCGTTTTTTTTTTCGGGTCGAAATTTTGAGTTTCGATATCTTAGCACTGGAAGGGTCTAGAGCCTCCATTTTTGCACCCAGGTCTATGTCTCATGGCCCTCTATCAGAATCCAGAGTTTTGAGAAGATTGGGGATACTTAATTTTTCGCCCCCCCCAAAAAAAAACGTAAGGGGTAACACTGTCGTTTTTTTTTCGGGTCAAAATTTTGAGTTTCGATATCTCAGCTCTGGAAGGGTCTAGAGCCTCCATTTTTGCACTCAGGTCTAAGGCTCATGGCCCTCTATCAGAATCCAGAGTTTTGAAAAGATTGGGGATACTTAATTTTTCGCCCAAAAAAAAAACGTAAGGGGTAACACTGTCGTTTTTTTTTTCTGGTCGAAATTTTGAGTTTCGATATCTCAGCACTGGAAGGGTCTAGAGCCTCCATTGTTGCACTCAGGTCTATGTCTCATGGCCCTCTATCAGAATCCAGAGTTTTGAGAAGATTGGGGATACTTAATTTTTCGCCCAAAAAAAAAAAAACGTAAGGGGTAACACTGTCGTTTTTTTTTCGGGTCGAAATTTTGAGTTTCGATATCTCAGCACTGGAAGGGTCTAGAACCTCCATTGTTGCACTCAGGTCTATAACTCATGGCCCTCTATCAGAATCCAGAGTTTTGAGAAGATTGGGGATACTTAATTTTTCGCCCCCCAAAAAAAACGTAAGGGGTAACACTGTCGTTTTTTTTTCTGGTCGAAATTTTGAGTTTCAATATCTCAGCTCTGGAAGGGTCTAGAGCCTCCATTGTTGCACTCAGGTCTAAGTCTCATGGCCCTCTATCAGAATCCAGAGTTTCGAGAAGATTGGGGATACTTAATTTTTCGCCCAAAAAAAAACAAACGTAAGGGGTAACACTGTCGTTTTTTTTTCGGGTCGAAATTTTGAGTTTCGATATCTCAGCACTGGAAGGGTCTAGAGCCCCCATTGTTGCACTCAGGTCTATGTCTCATGGCCCTCTATCAGAATCTAGAGTTTTGAGAAGATTGGGGATACTTAATTTTTCGCCCCCCCCAAAAAAAACGTAAGGGGTAACACTGTCGTTTTTTTTTCTGGTCGAAATTTTGAGTTTCGATATCTCAGCTCTGGAAGGGTCTAGAGCCTCCATTGTTGCACTCAGGTCTAAGTCTCATTGCCCTCTATCAGAATCCAGAGTTTTGAGAAGATTGGGGATACTTAATTTTTCGCCCCCCAAAAAAAAACGTAAGGGGTAACACTGTCGTTTTTTTTTTTCGGGTCAAATTTTTGAGTTTCGATATCTCAGCTCTGGAAGGGTCTAGAGCCTCCATTTTTGCACTCAGGTCTAAGGCTCATGGCCCTCTATCAGAATCCAGAGTTTTGAGAAGATTGGGGATACTTAATTTTTCGCCCAAAAAAAAAAAAACGTAAGGGGTAACACTGTCGTTTTTTTTTCGGGTCGAAATTTTGAGTTTCGATATCTCAGCACTGGAAGGGTCTAGAGCCTCCATTGTTGCACTCAGGTCTATATCTCATGGCCCTCTATCAGAATCCAGAGTTTTGAGAAGATTGGGGATACTTAATTTTTCGCCCAAAAAAAAAAACGTAAGGGGTAACACTTTCGTTTTTTTTTCGGGTCAAAATTTTGAGTTTCGATATGTCAGCACTGGAAGGGTCTAGAACCTCCATTGTTGCACTCAGGTCTATGTCTCATGGCCCTCTATCAGAATCCAGAGTTTTGAGAAGATTGGGGATACTTAATTTTTCGCCCCCAAAAAAAAACGTAACGGGTAACACTGTCGTTTTTTTTCGGGTCGAAATTTTGAGTTTCGATATCTCAGCACTGGAAGGGTCTAGAGCCTCCATTGTTGCACTCAGGTCTAAGTCTCATGGCCCTCTATCAGAATTTGGGAAGATTGGAGAAACTTAATTTTTCGCCCAAAAAAAACGTAAGGGGTAACACTGTCGTTTTTTTTTTCTGGTCGAAATTTTGAGTTTCGATATCTCAGCACTGGAAGGGTCTAGAGCCTCCATTGTTGCACTCAGGTCTATGTCTCATGGCCCTCTATCAGAATCCAGAGTTTTGAGAAGATTGGGGATACTTAATTTTTCGCCCAAAAAAAAAAACGTAAGGGGTAACACTGTCGTTTTTTTTTCTGGTCGAAATTTTGAGTTTCGATATCTCAGCACTGGAAGGGTCTAGAGCCTCCATTGTTGCACTCAGGTCTACAGTATGTCTCATGGCCCTCTATCAGAATCCAGAGTTTTGAGAAGATTGGGGATACTTCATTTTTCGCCCAAAAAAAAAAACGTAAGGGGTAACACTGTCGTTTTTTTTTCGGGTCGAAATTTTGAGTTTTGATATCTCAGCACTGGAAGGGTCTAGAGCCTCCATTGTTGCACTCAGGTCTATGTCTCATGGCCCTCTATAAGAATTCAGAGTTTTGAGAAGATTGGGGATACTTAATTTTTCGCCCAAAAAAAAAAAAACGTAAGGGCTAACACTGTCGTTTTTTTTTTCGGGTCGAAATTTTGAGTTTCGATATCTCAGCACTGGAAGGGTCTAGAGCCTCCATTGTTGCACTCAGGTCTATGTCTCATGGCCCTCTATCAGAATCCAGAGTTTTGAGAAGATTGGGGATACTTAATTTTTCGCCCAAAAAAAAAAAAACGTAAGGGTTACCACTGTCGTTTTTTTTTTTTCGGGCCGAATTTTTGAGTTTCGATATCTCAGCTCTGGAAGGGGCTAGAGCCTCCATTTTTGCACTCAGGTCTAAGTCTCATGGCCCTCTATCAGAATTTGGGAAGATTGGAGAGACTTAATTTTTCGCCCAAAAAAAAAACGTAAGGGGTACCACTGTCGTTTTTTTTTTCGGGCCGAATTTTTGAGTTTCGATATCTCAGCTCTGGAAGGGGCTAGAGCCTCCATTTTTGCACTCAGGTCTAAGTCTCATGGCCCTCTATCAGAATTTGGGAAGATTGGAGAGACTTAATTTTTCGGCCAAAAAAAAAACGTAAGGGGTACCACTGTCGTTTTTTTCTTCGGGCCGAATTTTTGAGTTTCGATATCTCAGCTCTGGAAGGGGCTAGAGCCTCCATTTTTGCACTCAAGTCTAAGTCTCATGGCCCTCTATCAGAATTTGGGAAGATTGGAGAAACTTAATTTTTCGCCCAAAAAAAAAAACGTAAGGGGTACCACTGTCGTTTTTTTTTCGGGCCGAATTTTTGAGTTTCGATATCTCAGCTCTGGAAGGGGCTAGAGCCTCCATTTTTGCACTCAGGTCCAAGTCTCATGGCCCTCTATCAGAATTTGGGAAGATTGGAGAAACTTAATTTTTCGCCCAAAAAAAACGTAAGGGGTACCACTGTCGTTTTTTTTTTCGGGCCGAATTTTTGAGTTTCGATATCTCAGCTCTGGAAGAGGCTAGAGCCTCCATTTTTGCACTCAGGTCTAAGTCTCATGGCCCTCTATCAGAATTTGGGAAGATTGGAGAAACTTAATTTTTCGCCCAAAAAAAAAAACGTAAGGGGTACCACTGTCGTTTTTTTTTTCGGGCCGAATTTTTGAGTTTCGATATCTCAGCTCTGGAAGGGGCTAGAGCCTCCATTTTTGCACTCAGGTCTAAGTCTCATGGCCCTCTATCAGAATTTGGGAAGATTGGAGAAACTTAATTTTTCGCCCCAAAAAAAAAAACGTAAGGGGTACCACTGTCGTTTTTTTTTCGGGCCGAATTTTTGAATTTCGATATCTCAGCTCTGGAAGGGGCTAGAGCCTCCATTTTTGCACTCAGGTCTAAGTCTCATTGCCCTCTATCAGAATTTGGGAAGATTGGAGAAACTTAATTTTTCGCCCAAAAAAAACGTAAGGGGTACCACTGTCGTTTTTTTTTCGGGCCGAATTTTTGAGTTTCGATATCTCAGCTCTGGAAGGGGCTAGAGCCTCCATTTTTGCACTCAGGTCTAAGTCTCATGGCCCTCTATCAGAATTTGGGAAGATTGGAGAAACTTAATTTTTCGCCCAAAAAAAAACCGTAAGGGGTACCACTGTCGTTTTTTTTTTTCGGGCCGAATTTTTGAGTTTTGATATCTCAGCTCTGGAAGGGGCTAGAGCCTCCATTTTTGCACTCAGGTCTAAGTCTCATGGCCCTCTATCAGAATTTGGGAAGATTGGAGAAACGTAATTTTTCGCCCAAAAAAAAAACGTAAGGGGTACCACTGTCGTTTTTTTTTTCGGGCCGAATTTTTGAGTTTCGATATCTCAGCTCTGGAAGAGGCTAGAGCCTCCATTTTTGCACTCAGGTCTAAGTCTCATGGCCCTCTATCAGAATTTGGGAAGATTGGAGAAACTTAATTTTTCGCCCAAAAAAAAACCGTAAGGGGTACCACTGTCGTTTTTTTTCGGGCCGAATTTTTGAGTTTCGATATCTCAGCACTGGAAGGGTCTAGAGCCTCCATTGTTGCACTCAGGTCTATGTCTCATGGCCCTCTATCAGAATCCAGAGTTTTGAGAAGATTGGGGATACTTAATTTTTCGCCCAAAAAAAAAAAACGTAAGGGGTAACACTGTCGTTTTTTTTTTCGGGTCGAAATTTTGAGTTTCGATATCTTAGCACTGGAAGGGTCTAGAGCCTCCATTGTTGCACTCAGGTCTAAGTCTCATGGCCCTCTATCAGAATCCAGAGTTTCGAGAAGATTGGGGATACTTAATTTTTCGCCCAAAAAAAAAAAACGTAAGGGGTAACACTGTCGTTTTTTTTTCGGGTCGAAATTTTGAGTTTCGATATCTCAGCACTGGAAGGGTCTAGAGCCCCCATTGTTGCACTCAGGTCTATGTCTCATGGCCCTCTATCAGAATCTAGAGTTTTGAGAAGATTGGGGATACTTAATTTTTCGCCCCCCCCAAAAAAAACGTAAGGGGTAACACTGTCGTTTTTTTTTCTGGTCGAAATTTTGAGTTTCGATATCTCAGCTCTGGAAGGGTCTAGAGCCTCCATTGTTGCACTCAGGTCTAAGTCTCATGGCCCTCTATCAGAATCCAGAGTTTTGAGAAGATTGGGGATACTTAATTTTTCGCCCCCCCAAAAAAAACGTAAGGGGTAACACTGTCGTTTTTTTTTTCGGGTCAAATTTTTGAGTTTCGATATCTCAGCTCTGGAAGGGTCTAGAGCCTCCATTTTTGCACTCAGGTCTAAGGCTCATGGCCCTCTATCAGAATCCAGAGTTTTGAGAAGATTGGGGATACTTAATTTTTCGCCCAAAAAAAAAAAAACGTAAGGGGTAACACTGTCGTTTTTTTTTCGGGTCGAAATTTTGAGTTTCGATATCTCAGCACTGGAAGGGTCTAGAGCCTTCATTGTTGCACTCAGGTCTATGTCTCATGGCCCTCTATCAGAATCCAGAGTTTTGAGAAGATTGGGGATACTTAATTTTTCGCCCAAAAAAAAAAAACGTAAGGAGTAACACTTTCGTTTTTTTTTCGGGTCGAAAATTTGAGTTTCGATATGTCAGCACTGGAAGGGTCTAGAACCTCCATTGTTGCACTCAGGTCTATGTCTCATGGCCCTCTATCAGAATCCAGAGTTTTGAGAAGATTGGGGATACTTAATTTTTCGCCCCAAAAAAAAAAAACGTAAGGGGTAACACTGTCGTTTTTTTTTCGGGTCGAAATTTTGAGTTTCGATATCTCAGCTCTGGAAGGGTCTAGAGCCTCCATTTTTGCACTCAGGTCTAAGTCTCATGGCCCTCTATCAGAATTTGGGAAGATTGGAGAAACTTAATTTTTCGCCCAAAAAAAACGTAAGGGGTACCACTGTCGTTTTTTTTTCGGGCCGAATTTTTGAGTTTCGATATCTCAGCTCTGGAAGGGGCTAGAGCCTCCATTTTTGCACTCAGGTCTAAGTCTCATGGCCCTCTATCAGAATTTGGGAAGATTGGAGAAACTTAATTTTTCGCCCAAAAAAAACCCGTAAGGGGTACCACTGTCGTTTTTTTTTTCGGGCCGAATTTTTGAGTTTCGATATCTCAGCTCTGGAAGGGGCTAGAGCCTCCATTTTTGCACTCAGGTCTAAGTCTCATGGCCCTCTATCAGAATTTGGGAAGATTGGGGATACTTAATTTTTCGCCCCCCCAAAAAAACGTAAGGGGTAACACTGTCGTTTTTTTTTCTGGTCGAAATTTTGAGTTTCAATATCTCAGCTCTGGAAGGGTCTAGAGCCTCCATTGTTGCACTCAGGTCTAAGTCTCATGGCCCTCTATCAGAATCCAGAGATTCGAGAAGATTGGGGATACTTAATTTTTCGCCCAAAAAAAAAAAACGTAAGGGGTAACACTGTCGTTTTTTTTTCGGGTCGAAATTTTGAGTTTCGATATCTCAGCACTGGAAGGGTCTAGAGCCCCCATTGTTGCACTCAGGTCTATGTCTCATGGCCCTCTATCAGAATCTAGAGTTTTGAGAAGATTGGGGATACTTAATTTTTCGCCCCCCCAAAAAAAAACGTAAGGGGTAACACTGTCGTTTTTTTTTCTGGTCGAAATTTTGAGTTTCGATATCTCAGCTCTGGAAGGGTCTAGAGCCTCCATTGTTGCACTCAGGTCTAAGTCTCATGGCCCTCTATCAGAATCCAGAGTTTTGAGAAGATTGGGGATACTTAATTTTTCGCCCCCCCAAAAAAAACGTAAGGGGTAACACTGTCGTTTTTTTTTTCGGGTCAAATTTTTGAGTTTCGATATCTCAGCTCTGGAAGGGTCTAGAGCCTCCATTTTTGCACTCAGGTCTATGTCTCATGGCCCTCTATCAGAATCTAGAGTTTTGAGAAGATTGGGGATACTTAATTTTTCGCCCCCCCCCCAAAAAAAACGTAAGGGGTAACACTGTCGTTTTTTTTTCTGGTCGAAATTTTGAGTTTCGATATCTCAGCTCTGGAAGGGTCTAGAGCCTCCATTGTTGCACTCAGGTCTAAGTCTCATGGCCCTCTATCAGAATCCAGAGTTTTGAGAAGATTGGGGATACTTAATTTTTCGCCCCCCAAAAAAAAACGTAAGGGGTAACACTGTCGTTTTTTTTTTCGGGTCAAATTTTTGAGTTTCGATATCTCAGCTCTGGAAGGGTCTAGAGCCTCCATTTTTGCACTCAGGTCTAAGGCTCATGGCCCTCTATCAGAATCCAGAGTTTTGAGAAGATTGGGGATACTTAATTTTTCGCCCAAAAAAAAAAAAACGTAAGGGGTAACACTGTCGTTTTTTTTTCGGGTCGAAATTTTGAGTTTCGATATCTCAGCACTGGAAGGGTCTAGAGCCTCCATTGTTGCACTCAGGTCTATGTCTCATGGCCCTCTATCAGAATCCAGAGTTTTGAGAAGATTGGGGATACTTAATTTTTCGCCCAAAAAAAAAAAACGTAAGGGGTAACACTTTCGTTTTTTTTTCGGGTCGAAATTTTGAGTTTCGATATGTCAGCACTGGAAGGGTCTAGAACCTCCATTGTTGCACTCAGGTCTATGTCTCATGGCCCTCTATCAGAATCCAGAGTTTTGAGAAGATTGGGGATACTTAATTTTTCGCCCCAAAAAAAAAAACGTAAGGGGTAACACTGTCGTTTTTTTTTCGGGTCGAAATTTTGAGTTTCGATATCTCAGCTCTGGAAGGGTCTAGAGCCTCCATTTTTGCACTCAGGTCTAAGTCTCATGGCCCTCTATCAGAATTTGGGAAGATTGGAGAAACTTAATTTTTCGCCCAAAAAAAAACGTAAGGGGTACCACTGTCGTTTTTTTTTCGGGCCGAATTTTTGAGTTTCGATATCTCAGCTCTGGAAGGGGCTAGAGCCTCCATTTTTGCACTCAGGTCTAAGTCTCATGGCCCTCTATCAGAATTTGGGAAGATTGGAGAAACTTAATTTTTCGCCCCAAAAAAAATCGTAAGGGGTACCACTGTCGTTTTTTTTTTCGGGCCGAATTTTTGAGTTTCGATATCTCAGCTCTGGAAGGGGCTAGAGCCTCCATTTTTGCACTCAGGTCTAAGTCTCATGGCCCTCTATCAGAATTTGGGAAGATTGGAGAAACTTAATTTTTCGCCCAAAAAAAAAACGTAAGGGGTACCACTGTCGTTTTTTTTTTCGGGCCGAATTTTTGAGTTTCGATATCTCAGCTCTGGAAGGGGCTAGAGCCTCCATTTTTGCACTCAGGTCTAAGTCTCATGGCCCTCTATCAGAATCCAGAGTTTTGAGAAGATTGGGGATACTTAATTTTTCGCCCCCCCAAAAAAAACGTAAGGGGTAACACTGTCGTTTTTTTTTCGGGTCAAAATTTTGAGTTTCGATATCTCAGCTCTGGAAGGGTCTAGAGCCTCCATTTTTGCACTCAGGTCTAAGGCTCATGGCCCTCTATCAGAATCCAGAGTTTTGAAAAGATTGGGGATACTTAATTTTTCGCCCAAAAAAAAAAACGTAAGGGGTAACAC